>NW_008649117.1:44163-45373 GCF_000247585.1 Phytophthora nicotianae INRA-310 | reverse complement strand
CGTGGCGCCAACGTCGTGGCCGGCGTCAGCGCCTACTCTGTGGGTAACCTCAACCTTGAAGGCTACAAGCTCCCGTGGGAGGACGAGAAGCTGGAGTACCCGTCCAATCTGGCCCACCCGCGTGACATCCTTATCCAGGCTTCCAACGGTGCTTCGGACTACGGTAACAAGTTCGGTGAGCCCGTTGTGACGGGTTTCGCCCGTTCGTTCGGTATGGTGCTGCCTAATGGTGAGCGTCGCGAGTACATTAAGCCAATTATGTTCTCGGCCGGTCTCGGCCAGCTCGACGGCCGTCACTGCACTAAGGGTGAGCCTGAGATTCAGATGTGGGTGGTCAAGATCGGTGGCCCGTGCTACCGTATCGGTATGGGCGGCGGTGCCGCCTCCAGCCGTATCCAGGACACCAAGACGGCTGACCTGGACTTCAACGCCGTCCAGCGTGGTGATGCCGAAATGGAGTGCAAGCTGAACAAGGTGATCCGCGCCTGCTGTGACCTGGGCGAGAAGAACCCCATCGTCTCTATCCACGACCAGGGAGCTGGTGGCAACGGTAACGTGCTGAAGGAGATCGTTGAAGTGTCCAACTCGAAGCCCGGTAATGCTAACCGTGGCGGTGCGCGCTATGAGGTGCGCAACATTCTGGTGGGTGACGACACGCTGTCCGTTCTCGAGATTTGGGGTGCTGAGTACCAGGAGAACGACGCGCTGCTGCTGCGTCCGGAGCACGTGGAGCTGTTCGACAAGATCTGCAAGCGTGAGAACTGCCCGTACGCGCTGCTGGGCCAGGTGACCGGCGACGGCCACGTGGTTCTGCACGACTCGCAGGACGACTCGACCCCGTTCGACCTGGACCTGGACCTGGTGCTGGGCAAGATGCCCCAGAAGACCTTCACGGACACCAAGGCCACGGAGCCCGTCTCGGAGCTGTCGCTCCCGGCGGACATCACTCTGCGCGACGCGCTGGACCGTGTGCTACGTCTCCTGGCCGTCGGCTCGAAGCGCTTCCTGACCAGCAAGGTGGACCGCTCGGTGAGCGGCCTAATCGCCCAGCAGCAGACTGTCGGCCCGCTTCAGATGACGCTGGCTGACTGCGCCGTTGTGGCCCAGTCGCACATGCCTAACAAGGACGGCAAGTTCACGGGTGTCGTGAGCGCGTGCGGTGAGCAGCCTGTTAAGGGCCTGGTGAACCCCGGCGCCATGGCCCGTCTTA
>NW_008649117.1:14166-15673 GCF_000247585.1 Phytophthora nicotianae INRA-310 | reverse complement strand
GCTGTAAGCGTGCCAAGTTGTACCAACGTTGCTTCCAGCACGGTGGATATAAGACCTGCACTGAGCCTGGTTGCACCAAGAAGGCCAAGCGTTACGGTCACTGCTGGTCCCATGGTGGTGGTCGGATCTGCGAGATTCCGGACTGCACCAAAGTATCTACTCAGGGTGGGTTGTGCTGGGCGCATGGAGGTGGCAACCGCTGTAAACTTGAGGGTTGTAGTCGCCGTTCATACCAGAAGTACGGATACTACTGTGTCCACCACTCGAAGCTCAGCTCGAATAGCGAGATCCCGCACATCGGTACGTAAGTATTAATAATGGCATGTGTTGTTATGTACAAAGTATTATCTTAAATGAAGTTAAGTTTCGCAAGTGCAAGCAGCAAGTGTGGATTGTGCGGAGCTTTTCAAATATTCATTTGATATTTGATCTCTCTTTCAGATTTATTCAGAACTGTTGACCCGTACACGATTAAAATAAAAGGCTACCCTATTACGAACACGTATTTGTTTTTGGTTTGCGGTTATCAATCCATACATATTTGGTTAACTTATTATGACCACCCGAGCAACAATGTTTTATCGTCATTTTTATTTTTGGAGGGGGGGGGGGGGCTTGTGGAAAACCAAAGCATAGTTATTATCCCCCGTACATTTTGGTGCTGGCTCCCCCTGTTAACGCTACATTCATTCGGATTGACTTGCGGACAAGCTTCTATGAGAGTCGGGAAAAGTGGCGACAAGTTCAAAATTGCGAGTACAAGACGGAGACGCTCTGTTGCATACTGCAAGTTAAATAACCCGATAGTGATGCTCAATATTTCACCTCCAGTGCTGGGAAACAGAGCCAGCACGTTCACCGCGTAGCCCTATGCAACGTAGGCGAACATGTATGACACTGATCCGTATACCTTCTTCACTTTCTTTGAGATGCTTTCACGTGGCACACAGAGGTCGTCACCAAGTAGTACACAGGTTTCATTCAATATGAACATAAAGTCAGGTAGCGTTTGGATTGAACTCCAGTCACTCATCCGTTTTGACAAGCTTAATATTACTTCGTTGAATTTGTTGTCAAAACCAACTCACACATTTTGCATTCAATTGAAAAGGATTGCTTATAGTAACTTCTTTTTTTTTCCGCTAAGACTCGTTCGCATCTTGGTCCGAGTGGCGGTTGATGTAGAAGTCAATGATGGCCAAGTACCCTTCCGGGCTGTCTCCCAGACGCCGGACGCTCTCCTCCAGCAGTTGTACAGCCTCTTGAGGGGTTCCGCGGCGGATAAGTGCCAAGGCGACGGCTTGGTATACGACCTTATCCCACGCGATGTCCTTGGTTTTCATGTCCTCAGCGAGTTCCAGTGCGGCATCAAATTGCTCCGTCTCAAGCAGCGCTGTGATCGCACCACCGTAAGTGAAGGCGTTGGCCTTCTCCTTGTGTTCATTGAAAATTTCTAGCGCTCGGAGCTTAAGTTCTTTGTTTTCCACCTTGGCATGACCCAGGACGA
>NW_008649117.1:9708-11546 GCF_000247585.1 Phytophthora nicotianae INRA-310 | reverse complement strand
AATCCAGTGCTCGAAACTTGAAATGCTACCGAGACCTGCTGTGCATGTATGGCGACGATACTTGACGGAACCAAGGACAAGCGCTGCAAAACGCCTCCACCTTTTGAACTGTGAGGAATTCAAGATTGCAAAGGATGTTACGAACGCTGGGGAACAGGAGAACGGTGCTAGCATTCCAGGTGAAGGACTATGTGCGGCTGGAAGGACAATTTCCAGGTCCTTAGGAAATTGACACTGTAACACATCACTTGGATCGGTTGGGCTCGCTTGTCAAGAAGCTCGGAATTTTCACGTTTTCGCTGGCTACACATGTCTTGATCACCAACGACTCCATTCGCGCCGCCCATGAACGGCAATAATGAAGCAGCTCAACAACCGTCGTGGATCAAGATCGGCTGTTGTTACTAGACCTAGTAAGGACGACCATGGCGATGATGATATACTACTGGAACAACGCTGCCACCAATAATACAAAGTGCTGCAACGGTTACTGAGACGGAGGGGCGCCTACCCACGCGACGCTTGACTGTTATGCACTTTGGAACCTCACAACCATCTTGAGCATGGCCGAGTCGCATCCGGATGTGTTGACAAACATGGAGGAAGACGAGGAGCAGCCGTCCAATTGCTCAAACTCTTTGACCCCAGAGCAGCAGCTTCTGGCACGCTTCAGGTTGCATAAGCAGCACCGCAAGGAAAAGGAGCGACGTCTGCAGCAGACCCGATTGGCCGCAGCAACTCGAGCTAGTCGCAATGCTGCAGCGGCCTCTGGAGCTTTAAAAGCGTCTTCAAACAAGCAACAAAAACCAAAAATTGACCTCTCACGTGTGGACCATAACAACCGTCCACATCGCTGGAAATCCGCTGAAGAATTGCTTCGTGAACAGGAGAGACGAGCTCAGCAGCATCAGCTCACTGCACCAGCTCCAGTGCGACCTTTTCCGGGCAGAATACGTAACCAAATTTTGGACGATAGTCCGTCCCAAAATTTGAGTACCAACGTCGAAGAGACAAATAAGACCGAAGAGGACATTTTGCAACTGGACCAATCCCAATTTCCATTGCACATTTTTGACAGCGACGAGTTCGAAGCTCATACACCACAAGAATGGCTCGAACGAGAACGTGTCGGTGCATCGCCGTATTTCTTCCAGGGTGAATGGAGATGGAGAAGTTGTGCAGTATTGGGCTATGACGAAAGTCGAGCGCAATATTTGGTCCAATTCCAAGGATCCGACAGACAAAAATATGTGAAAAGGATCAATTTGCGTTTCGAAAGTGAGTCTCCCATAATATTTGAGAAACGTGTTGCTGCGGCGAGAGAGAGAAGGGAACAACTTAAGGCCATACTGAGATTTGACGACTTTTTAGCCAAACAAGATGCGTCACAATTAAGAGCAATGGGACGCCCCACACTGGAACGGGTGCATGGTCGAGTTGTGGCCGGTCTACCTGAGCGTGTTGCCTTACTAGACTCGCAACCTGCTGCATCTCTATTACGTCAACTCACCGACACTGCTATTCAAGAATACATGCGGAGTATGAAGAAGGCGGCGTTACTGGCCAAACTACGCAGTGATCCAGCCTTACAAGCACGGTTTCAAGGTTTAGATCTTCATCCTGGTAAGAAAATGACGGAACCGGGTACTATCACATACGGTAAAGTACCAATTCCGGGTCATGACTTTGAAAGGAATCGACGACGTGTGAGTACCGTGTCATATACCAGCTCCCCGCAGTTACTCGCTGTACTGCGGCGTATGTATACGGGGTGGGATAAGACATTCCAGAAGTTGTTACTGGTTCAGACTGACAAGGATACTGCTAAGAGCACTGAA
>NW_008649117.1:4834-8373 GCF_000247585.1 Phytophthora nicotianae INRA-310 | reverse complement strand
GTCGCTCATGCAGCGGATTCCTGCGATTCCGCGCTAGAAGAGGATAAAGTGCGTATGATGGACCGATTGGCGCTTGAAAAAGAGGCTTTCGAGCTGGATCTGGAGCGCTTTGAAGGCGAAGTACGGGCGTTCACTCGCTACGGCGAAGTGGAGCACACAGACAAGTACGTGGAACTGGCCGTCACGCTGTTCGACGCACTACAAGACGCTCGAGCCAAGGCACAAGACTTTAATGCTCGCGAGGCAGTATTCGGCTTCCCACCGACTGAATACGCGCCGCTACTGGCCAAGCTGGAAGGAGACTTCGCTCCGTACTATAAGCTGTGGACTATGAGCTCCGAGTTCCATTCCAGTCGCCAGACGTGGCTCAACGGCCCGTTCTTGGAGCTCAAAGGCGGCGCGATCGAAGCTCTCGTGACGGAGTGGTGGAAAGCGTCATACAAACTGAGTAAGTCTCTAGTGGACGACGCACCGGGGTCTGCTGAAGTGGCGCTTATACTACGAGAACGCACGGAAGAGTTCAAGGCTTATCTACCAGTGATTCAGTCGCTGGCCAGTCCGGCATTACAAGAGCGTCATTGGGAGAAATTGCGCCACACTATCGGCTTTGAAGAGTCTGAAGAGGAGTTAACATTGCAGCTTCTACTTGATCGCGGTATCACGCAACATTTGGAGACTATACAGGAGATCGGGACCTTTGCAGAGAAGGAATATTCACTTCAGAAGAACTTGAGTGCTATGATAGCGGAGTGGGAAAAGGTGGAGTTCCAGACGGCGCCGTATCGCGAGACTGGCACGTACTTACTGCGCAGTACGGACGATATAGTAGCGCTACTGGATGATCACCTAGTCAAGACGCAGACGATGCGCGGCTCTCCGTACATCAAGAGTATCGAGAAAGACTGTAAGGCTTGGGAGAAGAAGTTACAGTACTCTCAACAATTACTGGACGAGTGGATGGCCTGCCAACGCACGTGGCTTTACCTCGAAGCCATCTTCAGTTCCGAAGACATTATGCGGCAAATGCCCACCGAGGCGCGTCGCTTTGCCAGTGTGGACGCGTTGTGGCGTAAAACCATGGAAGACACAGTAGCCGAGCCTGCGTTCCTAACGGTTATAGCGATGGATAAGCTACTGGCCAAGTTCCAACGCGCCAACGAGAAGCTGGACGAGATCCAGAAAGGCTTGAACGATTATCTCGAGATGAAGCGTCTGCACTTCCCTCGTTTCTTCTTCCTCTCGAACGACGAGCTGCTTGAAATCCTCTCTCAGACCAAAGAACCGCGCGCTGTGCAGCCTCATTTGGGTAAATGTTTCGAAGGAGTATTCAACGTAACATTCCAGGACGGTCCGCCGTTGTTGATTACTGAAATGCGCTCTGCTGAGGGGGAAGTCGTGCCGTTAAGACTGCCTGTGAGTCCGGAGAGTAGCAAGAACAAAGGCAACGTCGAGATGTGGCTACTGGAAGTGGAACAGAGTCAATGGGACAGTATTCGGGACCACACAGAGCGATCTCTTGCTGCGTATCCACTGGAACAACGCGAGACGTGGATGCTCAAGTGGCCAGCTCAAGTGGTTCTCGCCGTCTCGCAGGTCTACTGGACACAGGACGTGACGCGTGCTCTTAATCTCGGGAATGGAGTAAACGGCATCAAAAATTACGTCCAGGTGTTGAATTTGCAACTGGAAAAGATCGTCATGCTCGTGCGTGGCAACTTGACAAAGTTAGAGCGTACAACGATCGGAGCGCTGGTGGTTATCGACGTGCATGCACGAGATACGATCTCACATATGATCGAAAAAGACGTGGAAAGTGACCAGGACTTTGAGTGGATCTCTCAGCTTCGATACTACTGGACGGAAGGCGTAAAATCTGCGGGTGTGTCCGACTTACAAGCCCGGATTGTGAATGCTCGAGTGCGTTATGGTTACGAATATCTGGGCAATACGATGCGTCTGGTGATCACTCCGCTGACTGATAGATGCTATCGTACAATGATGGGAGCAGTGGATTTAATGTACGGTGGCGCACCGGAAGGTCCAGCAGGAACAGGCAAGACGGAGACGGTGAAAGATCTGAGTAAGGCGATTGCTATCCAGTGCGTGGTGTTTAACTGTTCCGATGGATTGGATTATTTAGCTATGGCTAAATTCTTCAAAGGTCTGGCTGGTTGTGGGTCGTGGTGCTGTTTCGACGAGTTTAATCGTATCAACATCGAGGTTTTATCGGTCATTGCGCAGCAGATATTGACGATTAATGAAGGCAAGAAAGCTGGTGTGGACAAGTTCCTCTTCGAAGGAACGTTTATCAAACTTAACGCCAGTGCCAACGTGTTTATCACTATGAATCCAGGATACGCTGGTCGTGCTGAGCTTCCAGATAACCTCAAGGCGTTGTTCCGACCGTGTGCTATGATGGTGCCGGACTACGCTTTAATCTCGGAGATTCGACTGTACTCTTTCGGCTTTGCTCAAGCGCGTAGCAATGCTCGGAAGCTCACTCAAGTGCTGCAATTGGCGTCGGAACAGCTATCGTCACAGAAGCATTATGACTACGGAATGCGTGCGGTTAACTCCATTCTGGTAGCTACCGGCGCGTTGAGACAACAGCTCGGTAACGATCCGTTTTGGACCGAAGATAAGATCGTTCTACGCTCGGTACAGGACGTCAACCTACCCAAGTTCACTTCAGATGACTTGCCACTTTTCCGCGGTATCACGTCGGATTTATTCCCCGATGTTTTGCTGCCATTACCAGATCATGGAGCGCTGTTACGTCACATTGATGAGACCTGTGAACGAGGGATAAGTATCGTGCCAGACGTCAACATTCCGCTGGAATGTAAACCCGAATTTAAGATGAAGGTAGTGCAGTTCTACGAGACTGTACAGGTGCGTCACGGTCTCATGATTGTAGGCACTACTGGGTCGGGTAAGACGTGTGTTGTGCACTCGTTAGCAACTGCAATGACGTCGTGCTATAACGAAGAGATCGAGACACAGGAAGAAAACGGTACAAAGGGGGCACCGACGTTGCAACAGCGGGTGAATATCCACACGATGAACCCGAAAGCCATCACCAGTGGCCAATTGTACGGCAACTTTGACGAAAACACACACGAGTGGTCGGACGGAGTGCTCGCTTGCACGTACCGTAACTGCGCTCGCGATACCAGTACAGAACTACAGTGGGTTATGTTCGACGGGCCTGTGGATGCTGTCTGGATTGAGAACATGAATACGGTACTGGATGACAACAAGAAGCTCTGTCTAATGAGCGGAGAGATCGTGAAAATGACGGAACGGATGAGGATGGTGTTTGAGACGGAGGATCTGGAAGAAGCCTCTCCTGCTACAGTCTCACGTGTCGGTATGGTGTTCTTGGAAGCCAAAGTGCTTGGATGGGAAGTGCTGGTTCGGACATGGCTACATACGCGCTTACCTTTGGCCTTTAAGTCTCACAGTGAGTATCTGGAAGAATCGTTTCGGTGGATTGTGCCTCCGATGCTTTATTTCGTCGATAAACACTGTACAGTGCC
>NW_008649117.1:0-834 GCF_000247585.1 Phytophthora nicotianae INRA-310 | reverse complement strand
TACAAATTGTTCCAGATTGAGATTTCTAAATCTTATTCTAGAACGGAGTGGCGTAACGATATCAAGAAGGTGTTGCAGTTAAGTGGATTAAATAACCAACCCACCGTCTTCCTGTTCTCGGATACACAGATCGTGGAAGAAGCGTATCTGGAGGATATCAACGGACTGTTAAACACCGGAGAAGTGGCCAATCTATGGGCTAACGATGAACTGGTACAGATGAACGAGGCGTTAGAACCTGCAGCCACCGCATCAGGTGTTAACGCTGGAAATAGTGCCGAGCTGTACAATTTCTTCGTGAGTCGTTGTCGCACTAACCTTCACATTGTGTTGGCTTTGTCACCTATTGGTGAGGCCTTCCGTCGTCGCCTGCGTATGTTCCCGTCGCTGGTTAATTGCTGTACGATCGACTGGTTCGCAGAGTGGCCGGACGAAGCTCTGCGCTCTGTCGCGGATTATTTCCTCGTGGATATCGAATTACCCGCTCAAGTTAAGGTTGGAATCGTGGATGTGTGCGTTGGAATGCAGGAGAGCGTGAGTGCACTTACCCGGGACTTCTTACAGTCTTTACGCCGATACTACTACGTAACTCCGACGTCGTATCTTGAGTTACTTAACACGTTCAAAAAGCTGTTAAATAACAAACGAGTCGAGGTTATGACGATGAAACAGCGATACGATAACGGCTTGACGAAACTCATGGAGACTGCAGAACAAGTGGAAAAAATGCAGGTAGAACTGGAGGCTTTGCAGCCGTTATTAAAGGTGGCTACTATCGAGACAGATGCGTTGTTAGAAACCATTTCACGTGAGCAGAAAGAGGCCAATGCAACA
>NW_008649116.1:84180-84643 GCF_000247585.1 Phytophthora nicotianae INRA-310 | reverse complement strand
GCAGCTAGAAGAAGTAGTAAAAGCAATAATTCACTTTTCAATTTGCTTCAGAGATAAAAGCTTCTTCTGTAACATAAAGCGTTCTCCGTTCGTGGCCAAGATGCCAGGTTACTCTGTCACCTCTTTGCTTTGGTTTGTCTCCTTTTTCTATCAACTGTGCGACGCTTGCGCGTTGTTCTTGGTTGAAACTGCTTAGGTTCTTTTCGATCTGTTTCAAGATCTAAGGAAACTGTTCGAACAATCCTGAAAGGCTGTGGTGAGCTCCAACCTCGAAAGCGGGCTCAAATGTCGACCACAACAACGTATTTGGGCTATGGACAAATGCGTCAGCAAAGGCCTGAAGAGGACCAGTAGTGCAGCATTGTATTGATGTCACGCGTGGAAAGTGTGAACAATTTGGATTTTATTCTGATGACAAAGTTCGCACACCTCGTGGGATTGGAGTTGTAGTGGGGATAACAGG
>NW_008649116.1:79017-80385 GCF_000247585.1 Phytophthora nicotianae INRA-310 | reverse complement strand
AGGCCGTGCTCGTGGTATAATAGCGGCGTTGATCGCCGGTGTGTCGTCGCTGTCATCTGGTACAATACTCCACGCTAGGCTCAGCTCATACTAATACCATACTTCCTCCGTTCACAAAAACTAGGGACATTTGGACACAAATCACAGTAGAATAGCCAACACCTACACAAAGTCGTGTTGTGCACGAAGAAGCTCTGAAATTTCGAGCTTGATTCTAACAAAAACTATAAAACTGTGCAAATAGTGTAGGTGAGTTGAATTCGAGTGGAACTAATCACTTTCAGCGATATACAACAGCATGACCACGGTGGATTACACCACGGAAGATTTAAAGTGTAACGGAGTTACAACTCCGTTATACATGTATACAGTATACGTATCTTGTATACCAAATACTCGATGACGACCATTTCGAGGATCCATTGTTTACATCTATTGTTTATCTAACAAACGAGGTGCTCAGAGATTACCAAGAAGGACTGGTTCGTAGAGCAGCTAGAAGAAGTAGTAAAAGCAATAATTAACTTTTCAATTTGCTTCAGAGATAAAGCTTCATCTGTAACATAGCAGCACTTGTTGTTGTCAAGTCCTCGGAGTCCCTCGAGCCACCGAGTCCAAGATCAAGACCGTCGAGTCCAATAATATCAACTTTACAAGGTTATCGAGTTTTACATCGTCTGTAGCCCTCGAGTTACAAGTATGGAGCAGACCAATGCCGACGTGCAGAGCCACCGAAATACACTGGTGCGCTGAATGAGGACCTGGAATTGTGTTTTTTTTTACTGTTGAACAGTACTTTTCGGATTATCATCCAGTCATGGTGGAGAATTCACCTACGTTCGTCACTATGGTTTCCTGCTTTTGGCACCAACGCCGATGAATTGGTATCGACAGTTTGTGGCTGACTGTGAGCGTAGCCAGGTCGTCCGGACTTGGGACGTGTTCAAAAACGCAATGCGTAAACGTTTCCTACCACCTGATTACGAGTACATGCTGCGAGAGAAACTCTGCAAGCTAACTCAAACGGGCTCCTTGCATGACTACCTGAGTGCGTGTCAGGACATACTGATTCAATGTCAAGTTGAGATCACCCCATTGGAGCTGATGTTCTACTTTCAGCAACCCCTGCGCGGTGAAACCTCACAACACCTGCGTGAGCACCATCCACAGAATCTTGAAGATACCATCGAAATGGCTCTGCGATTTGATCACAGTGTGTCGAAAGGTGACATCCGTTCGGCTACAGCGGACTGGATGAAGGCTGCTAATTGTCATCGGTGCAAACAGGAAGGCCACATTGCCCCGCAATGCACAAACTCGAGGAAGTAAGCCTCCTTTAAAACCGGGTCGTATAACGGAGTTACAACT
>NW_008649116.1:73645-74982 GCF_000247585.1 Phytophthora nicotianae INRA-310 | reverse complement strand
AAGGAAACTGTTCGAACAATCCTGAAAGGCTGTGGTGAGCTCCAACCTCGAAAGCGGGCTCAAATGTCGACCACAACAACGTATTTGGGCTATGGACAAATGCGTCAGCAAAGGCCTGAAGAGGACCAGTAGTGCAGCATTGTATTCGAGATTTCCTTCGCGCGAAGTCCTCTCTTCCAAATGGTGCAGGTTCTCTGAGAGTGCAGTCGCTCCGTTTCTAGTCCCAAGAATCAAGAGCAGTATACGAAGGAGAACAAACTACTACAACACTTCAAGTCCCTCCTGTTTTCGATTAGAAGACTTCAATGCGCATTCAACCGCAGAAGTTCGTCGAACTGGCAAAATAATTGGAGCTTTCGATATTGTCAAGAACGCATTTCGGGTACCTGGTCCTTAGGCTACTCACAACATCTCTAAGAAATGTCTCGGCACCACATCCAATGAGTACCACTGGAAATTTAAGTGAGTCCTTGGTCATCATTATCGATAACCTTATGATATAAGCGATATCGTGGTATTTAGCCCATAAAGAACACAAAAAAATATCTATATAGATATTTTTTTGAAGATGGGACCGTCTCTGACAGGGTCAGCATTCACGTGGGTACTACAGGTATAAATGATTAGAGGTATTTGTTATCAACAGACTATCCATGAGTCTGGGACCATGACTCAGTTTTTGTACAGCAATCGGACCATTTAGTTTACGGAGATGTGTTTTTTTTTTCAAATGTCTGTAAGGGTATCAATTTTACAAATTCATTTATTGATGTAAAGAGGGTACCCTTATAGGCTCATACGAACTATGCGAGTAAAATCGGATCCCCAGTAGACTCTGAAATAAATTTCAGAGAATATCCGATTTTTGATGGGATTGATTCAATCAAAAGCTTAGATAAATGGAATTCGTCGTGCAGAAATGAATGAAGCTAATTTTAGAAATTATTTCTATTGAGTTAGAAACGATTGTATTGATAAACATTCGCAATGGAAGCTCTAGATATTCGAGTCGGGGAAGTTACGGGGAATACTACGGCTCGTGCTACCAAGTACGTGCGCTAGCTGGCTTTGTGGATTGGCTATACGGTCATACAGATTACAGTCATCGCGTGGTTCTCTTCACACAATCATTTTTTGGGATGGAGCAGATTAACAAGACACATTTCCTCGGTGGTTTGCCCGAGGGCCTCTTACAAGTCGAATCGACCTTACTGTGCTAACTACTAAGGACTGCATGCGCTACCTTACTTCGGTGGAGCAGCGAGGTCTCGGGGAAATCAACTTTTGGCAATGTTCGCTCTGCATTGGTGTATTTGTACACTACGACAGATCTTCCT
>NW_008649116.1:69467-71190 GCF_000247585.1 Phytophthora nicotianae INRA-310 | reverse complement strand
GAAAGTGAGATCAATTGAGTTAGAAGTCCTAATCCTGCTTGTTTCATTCTACACATGTAGCTCTCCTAGTACCTTCTTGCAGGCATCCCCCTTCGCACTCAAGTATCCTGTAACAGGGAGACTTGAGTGCGAAGGCATTTCTGCAACAGGGACATTTTCTGGAACAGGAAGTTGTATACAAACTCGTTTACAAAACACACATCAATGCACGTGATATCCATGCAAATCCCATCTGGTGCGCAAACTTCAACCCGCATGGTCCAATGAGGTCGCAGCATTTGCCCCCACTTCAACTAGAGAGCCACGTCCGGCACGCGCGTACAGTGTGCACAGGCAGCGGTAGGTATCCAGTCGAGTAGACAGCGAAGTGAAACCACAACACTTCCTTTCTCAACCTCCTCTATTAGGGGAAGAGAACGAAGGTTAGAGCATCTGTCCTGGGATGCATTAGCTAGAGAGCATAAGCCACAAACAACGCAATGAGAAGATGTTTTCAGTCGTTTCTATTTACTGAATAAAGCGCTTTGAAACGCTTCGTGCAAAATGCACGGCGAATTCATGTGAATGATTGCATTTTGAGGTTTTATCCAACGCTTAGTATACCTGAAATTTTTGCATTTAAGGAAGTCTTCGTTCAATCTACACGAAGAATTCCATACAAACCACCTGATTTACACGGCTTTTTCTGTAGAAGTATTCATTTGGATCGAATGTACAAAGCACCTACTCTCCTAAAAAAAAGGTGAAGCCAACAGCACTCGCGAACACGTCAATACCAAATTTGGAGCGACAATAGCTCGTCCTACAGGGAGAATTAGAGAGAAAGGCCACCACCACCAATTTAAATGCAATGCACCAGGCATGCTTAATGCTTAAAAACGTGTACTATCGAGCACTATTGACAAACTTTACTTCTAGCTCTTCCACAAAAACCAGCCCTTACCGGTAAGGATAAGTCAGCCAGCCAGTCTTTGTTTAGAATACGTATAGAAATCGCTAAACAAATCAGAGAGAGAGAGAGAGAGAGAGAGAGTTGTTTGTAAACTTTTTTAAATTTACTCACGGAAGTTATGTAAGTTCTACACTCCGCGACAAATGATTTGGGACACTCACATTCTAGGTCATAACTCGGTTTCTAGGTCGAACTAGAGGCCGCTGTTTAGATATGTATCTCCGATCATAAAGGAGAGTGGAGGGTTTGTGCTAACAATCTAGATTTCGAAGCGTGTGCGGGGGTTGGCATACAACTACATCGATTTGGCAGCACGACAAAACTTAGGGACAAACATTGACTTGATTTTAGTATAAGGAAATGTAGCCAAGTTCCTAATAGTTAATGTTTTCTCCCTTTCCGCAGGTGACCTTAAAACAGCGAGATGACATGGAGTACAGCAGGTCGTGTAATTCTCTCGTTGCCACCGATTCCCAAGCTTGCATGGCGGCAACAGTAAGCTCTGAGACTGAATTGTACTGCTTCCCGTGATTGTAGACTTTTCTGGCCAAAATTGCCCATACATTCTCAATCGGATTAAGATCGGGGGAGCGAGCAGGCCAGGAAAGGGGCTGCAGCCCAATCTCTTCGAAAAACGATGTGGTCTCGTGAGATGCATGGATTGAAGCATTATCCTGTATAAAGACAAAGTCTGTACCATAGTTCTTGAGGGCGAAAGGTAGCAGGTGCTCCGACACCGTGTAGATGTAGTGGCCAGAGTTCTGGCGCCCC
>NW_008649116.1:64782-66432 GCF_000247585.1 Phytophthora nicotianae INRA-310 | reverse complement strand
TTTTTTTTTTAGGAAAAGTGCTTGGCATCTTGACGCGATACACTCGTTGGTCGATTGCACAGCTTTCCATTCGTTTCTCAAGAATGACAGCCGAAGTCAACTCGGCGGCCGCGGCCTGTCCGCACCCTCCGCACAAGACGCCAGCCAAGGCCCAAGGATGTCCTGTAGACCACAGCAAGGCCGACACAGCCAAGGCTCAAGGCTGTCCCGTGGACCACAGGAAGAGCGATGGCAATGACGCAGATATCGGCCTCAGTGCCGAGATGATGCGCGCCGCCAACCACGCTGCTGGCTTCACAGTACGCGGGTCTGGAGCTGCTCCCATCCACTTGTCAAAAGATCGCGCCGTGTCTTCGATCCCCAAGGGCGACTTTACGCCCGAGCATCAGACTGGAACCGAGGATAAATGGGAGTATCCGAGCGAGGACATGTACTTTAAGGCCATGAAGCGCAAGGGCTGGGCTCCTGAGGCGCAGCAGATGAAGACCATTGTAGCCATTCATAACACGGTCAACGAGCAGAGCTGGCGTGAGGTGCTCAAGTGGGAGAGCTTTCACCCGTACGTTTAATTGATTAACTCTTAATTAGGAGTTCCTTGGTCACTAATTCATCGGGTTTTTAATGCAGATCAAAGGAGCCCGTCAAGCTCAAGAAGTTTATGGGCAAGCCGACCGAATATAGTCCCAAAGCCAAGATGATGAACCTGCTGGGATGGTCCGTGCTGCCTTTTGACCGTCACGACTGGGTCGTGGACCGAGATGGCAAGGAAGTGCGCTACGTCATCGACTTTTACTCGGGAGCAGCGACGCCCGGGAAGCCCCTTTCCGTCTATTTGGACGTGCGTCCGGCATTGGACTCAGTGGAGGGAGTTGTGGACCGCTTGAGGTGGCAGTTCCACGAGAAGATTGCGCCGTTCCTGCCTTTCAATGGCGCCATGTTCAAGCCCACGACGCCTGCGGAGTCAGATAATACTCAGAAGCACGACCAGGGTGGCCACTCTAAAGTGACGCCCAAGAGCGACTAGATATCCTGCTTATCTTTGGACAGCGAGCAAGACGAGCAACTCTTAGCAGTATTTTTCGGGTAGAATCAATTGACTCACGTCGTAATTTTTGTGTTGTGTTTGTAAGTTATTTTTTATTTTGCAGGTGGATTTGGACACGACGCTTCATTTTGAGATCATTGAGTTGTGGCCATGTCAATGGACGTGAACGTGAAGGTAGCAGTGCGATGTCGCCCCATGAGCTCTCGGGAGACGCAAATGGGTGCACACGGGATCGTTCAAGTACTTGACGGAACGACGGTGGTAATTTATCCTACCGCTGATGCACAAGCTTCTGCTTCCAATTCACCACCTTCGGATGCTTCAGATACTTCCGAAAAGAAACAGTATACTTTCGACTTCGCTTACTATACGGAGAGCACTCAAGCTCAAGTATACGGAGATATTGCCAAGCCGTTGGTAGACCAAGCTCTTCAAGGCTATAACGGCACAATCTTCGCGTACGGGCAGACAGGATCGGGCAAGACTCACACTATGATGGGAAGTGGAGACGACCACGGCATCGTGCCGCTTATGAACGGAGATCTCTTTACGAGAATCAATGCAAGTGACGCAGAAAATGCCAATAGTGACGATGAAGGAGCCGT
>NW_008649116.1:62636-64087 GCF_000247585.1 Phytophthora nicotianae INRA-310 | reverse complement strand
CGATGACGCGATCGGCGATTACGGTGTGGGCGACACTGCAAGTGCATATCCACATTGAGCTACAAAGGTCAATTTGTTACCAAAATGTAAGCAAGATATCTCGTGACAGTGTCGTTCCTGGAAATTTATAACGAAGTTATTAAAGACCTGCTCAACCCATCGGATAAAGTGCTCAAGATCCGCGAACACCCTGACATGGGCATATATGTGGAACAATTAGCAGAGCTAGTCGTACGCGATCCAGCAGATGTTACAAGGCTACTGGAACAAGGCAACAAAGTGCGGCAAGTGGCTGCCACTCAGATGAACGAGCGCAGTTCTCGCTCTCATAGCTGCTTTACTATCAAAATATCGTCCAAACGTTCTCAAGTGATGGCTGGAGTACGTAAGGAGACGTGTATGAACGCCAAGATCAACCTAGTGGATCTCGCAGGCTCAGAACGTGCCTCCAAGACCGGTGCTACTGGTGATCGACTCAAGGAAGGTGCTGCAATTAACAAGAGTTTGAGTGCATTGGGCAATGTGATCAACATGTTGGCTTCTACCGATAAAACACGCAAGGGCAAGGCACATATTCCATACCGAGACTCGAAACTTACGCGGTTGTTACAAGAGTCTTTGGGTGGTAACTCGCTCACTGTTATGATTGCAGCCATCTCTCCAGCTGATTACAACTACGAGGAGAGTTTGAGTACGCTGGTGTATGCAAACCGAGCCAAGTCAATTAAGAACGCAACTAAGAAGAACGAAGATATCAACGAAAAGATAATCCGTGAGTTACGAGAAGAAATCGAAAAGTTACGACAAATGGTGGCACGTCCAACGTCGGCTTCGAGTGGCAACCCGGAGATGATGGGACAGATGGAGGAGACTATTGCCAACCTTGAGCGTGCTAAACAGCAGTCGTGGGAAGAAAAACAACGACTAACTGAGCTTTATGAACACGAGAGACAGAACTCTCTTGCCAATGAGAAGAAGATCCTTGGCTTCATGCAGACGGTTAAGCAGGAGAAGATGGATATTATGAAGAAGATTAAACTCTTGCAACAGAAGAAGGCGCAGTTATCCAAGGAGATGCGTGTACGGAAGCAAAGTTACGTCGATAACAAGAGTAAATTGCAGCAAGGAGTCCAAGCTTTCCAGCAAATGAAGACGGAGACTCCGCGCGAGAAACAGCACTTGATGGAGGAGATTGAGTCTCGCAAGTCTCTGTTGATCACTGATCGCGATGAGTTGTCGCGTCTTAAGGAGGAGCTGAAGCTTTGTGAAGAGAAATTGGTGGAGGAAGAGGCTGAAGTAGCTGCCAAGAGCGCGTTATTGGAGGAAGACGACAAGCTGCGTAAAGCCATTCAAGATGATGAACGCGAGAAGATGAAGCAAGAGCGTGCAGCGTATTTGCAGTCTGCACTGGACGAGGAGCGTCAGCGCTTTCAGCTAGAAGCTGACAACGA
>NW_008649116.1:59571-60146 GCF_000247585.1 Phytophthora nicotianae INRA-310 | reverse complement strand
TGTCCGCGGTGCACGCAACGCTTGGAGTCCACGAGTTTGTCGTTGAGTGCCAACATCTTGAGCACTGTGAAGGGCACGATTCCTCCGATGAGGCAACCGCTCATGAGCCAAAGGCGCGGCATTCCTGCGTGTGGCCCGCGCTGCTTTTGTAACCACGCTACAAGCAGCGCACTGAGTCCGCTACCCACCGCCACAGGTCCCTGCATTCGCGCCGCGTAGAAGTACATTCGTCGGAAGAACGGCGCTTGGAATACCAGCGCGTCCGTCTCCATGAGCGCCGGGTGCTGCGCCACACTGATGTACATGGACGCGCCTGCGAAGATCCCCGCCAGACCCGTGGCCGCCAGCTGAGCCAGCGCCTCCGCGTCCACGCCCATGGAGCGAGAAGAGATGTTGGACGTCAAATGATGCACAGCCCCTCAGAACTGCTGGCGACGCGAAACAAACCTGTGCAAAACGATCGCTCTAAAAAGTTGAATTGGTGGTAATTTATCCTACCGCTGATGCACAAGCTTCTGCTTCCAATTCACCACCTTCGGATGCTTCAGATACTTCCGAAAAGAAACAGTATACTT
>NW_008649116.1:54558-56571 GCF_000247585.1 Phytophthora nicotianae INRA-310 | reverse complement strand
GGACGTCAAATGATGCACAGCCCCTCAGAACTGCTGGCGACGCGAAACAAACCTGTGCAAAACGATCGCTCTAAAAAGTTGAATTTGTGACGTGCCGCTGTGTCTTTGTCGCGGTGGTTGGACTTTTTCTTAGCGATCAATCGTACTTTTTGTTAAAATTTAGAATCTTATTAGTTTCTAAATTATACACGAAAAAGGAATTCAAGATAAACTATGTAGAGCGCTAGAAATATCACTTTGCCAACGCGGTCAACTTCTGGAAGGCGACCTGCAGATTTAAAATGTAACCAGCAAGTGCCGGACTCTCATAGAACAAGCGGCAGAACTACGAGTCGTGAGTACTTGAGTTTGTGCATTGAGACACCAGGAAATTGCGAGAACTGACCTCCTTGAAGCCTGAGCTTTTCACGACGATTTTCTCCACCTCAATCATGGGCGGAATGATAAATCTGGAAGTGGCAGAGGCGTTAGAACTGTACTGGACAAACGACATGGGGGCGTACGTGTTCTGCTGGACTACAACTCGAAATCTGGCGATGACGCGATCGGCGATTACGGTGTGGGCGACACTGCAAGTACATATCCACATTGAGCTACAAAGGTCAATTTGTTACCAAAATGTAAGCAAGTTTTCACCTCTCTGATCGAATGCTGTTACTGTCCTTGGCAGCTGAGTTTTCATTGTATATATCGTGTGTCTTGTTCAGGAATTCTGTCATCGTCGCACAAAGCATGAGGGTACAAGTGTCGAGCAAAAGCGTGCAGTCACTCTTACCATTGAAAAAGAAGCACGCACTGAATGCTGCCAAGAACGTTTGCAGCGATGCTCGCCGCTGGCCATCTTGGTCTTCAACAAGATGACAGGTTGCTTGCAAAATTAATTGCGTTGGCAGGTCCCTACACTGACACCGAAGCATTTCTGTGAAGTCTCCAACGGAGAGGACTAGTAAAATGCAGCAGCAAATCCAGCATTTCAGCAATGACCTAAGCAGCAGTACTACCCAGATTTAGTGCATACTGTAGAGCTTACCTATCTCGTGATCGATCTTTGCGTAGCTGCGCTGTAGTTGGGCGAGGAAGGCGACACGGTTTTGCAGACAACCGTTGATGTACTCGTATGGCCGACTTTTGACATTGGATCCTTTGGCGACTGCGCTGAAGTAGCTCGCGATGAACTGTGCCGGTTGGTCAGGGCGCTTGTCCTGTAGCTGGCGCACCAGGTCGTCCACGTAGAATTGCACGCCTGACTGCTGCAGATAGAACTCACTGGATGATGTGGAGTTACGTGACGGTAACCGCGTTAATGTACGCAACTTCGATCCACTCGAGACGGTCGGCGCTGCAATATCGCCCGCACCATCATTCCCAACAAGAGGGATGCGATAGGCGCTAGCGATGAGGCGCTCCGCCTGCAGGCGGCTCGTCGGAGCGCTCATAGCGAAGAAAAGTCCATAAAGATTTTTTATTAACAAATAAACAGCAGCGTTACGTCTTGTAAAACGCAGATTTGTATAGCCAATAGAAAAGCTTCAGGCATCTTACTTCTTAAGGATACTTAAGAAGTGACAACACTTGCCGAGTTGATGAGAAGGACACGTTTGGGTAAAAAAAAAACACTCGTCAGTACGCATGCTGATTGGCTAGGATGACGGCTTTTTAACTTAGTGCTTAAAACTCGTCGGTACGCATGCTGAATGCCATCTTGGCCAATCAGGAAAGGGTTTACCAAAACAAAAAAGCGTTAAAACAAGGTAAGATTGTAAAATGTATTTTACGATATTTTACTTTCTTACACTTTTTTTGCAAACGTAATTTAAAAAAAAACAAGTTGGCAAGATTGCAAAAAAAGTGCACCTCAAAAATGCTTTCTTTTTTCTTGAAATTTTCTAGACAATATTTTGTACAGTTCGCTTCGGTGCTGCTTCTTGCTCCATGCGTACCGACGAGAATCGCCGTCCAAACTTTGGGCGAGGTCAACCCTCGCCGGGATCTGCGGATGTCGACATGAAGGAC
>NW_008649116.1:50362-52413 GCF_000247585.1 Phytophthora nicotianae INRA-310 | reverse complement strand
TGAAAGATGAGAAATTGCATGATGTGACTTCTTGTTTTACAGAACTACATATATAGCCTAAAAACCGGCCAAAGACGGTGCAATGTTTCCCTATTTTACATGCGGTTTTTTTGTAAGCCAATACGATTCCTGACATCAATTTCTTGGCGAAGCTCTTGAGTTCTCGCGCCAAATTACAAAATGCGCCACTACCCACATGGCGCAAAGCAGGGCATGCGTCGGAGCGCACAGAGAGACCGAGTGAAGGGCGGGTGAGAAGAAGCTTTTAGGCCAACGCACAGGCCGGTCAGCACCTTCGCCACCGAGACACTGGCAACAATGAGTGCCTCATCTGCCCAGTTGCGTGACCTCCGCGCGCGTC
The DNA here is from genome assembly GCF_000247585.1 of Phytophthora nicotianae INRA-310. Taxonomy (NCBI): domain Eukaryota; phylum Oomycota; class Peronosporomycetes; order Peronosporales; family Peronosporaceae; genus Phytophthora; species Phytophthora nicotianae. The sequence goes on along the minus strand of NW_008649116.1, from coordinate 52,052 downwards.
TGAACCAGTTACGCATGCCGGAACTTCGCAACATCCTCATGGACCTCAACTTGGCGCGTTCTGGACGCAAGTCGGAGCTCGTAGAGCGTATCACCATCGAACTGGAGGTCCGGCTGCCCTAATTTTTACTAGTGTTGTCCCGTAATTCGTCGCTCACCATGTAGTTATGTGCTTAAATAGTCCTTCGCCGACAAGGCTCGAGGCACCACGTCCGCCGCATTCTACGCCGAGCGACTCGCGGCTGGTATGCGGAGCATCGAGCAGCAGCAGACGAGAGGAAGAACAGCCTACATGCCGGCGCCGCAAGTCGTACAGGGCGGCTATCACACGGGCAACATGTCGTCGCAGATCCCGGGACGTTATGGGGCAATCCCACCCACGACTCCACCGTCTCGGTCTATTCCCGCCCCTATATACGGGCGCAACCCTGCGCCTCGACCTCCAGTGGCGTATGGAGCAGTAAATGTCGCTCCACAAGGAACAGGTGTGATCCCGTTGACCAGTGGAGTGGATCTGTATAACCCGACACAAGCTGCGGCGCTAAACGGCGCGAGATGCTTCTGTGTGACGCAAGGAGTGTCAGGCAAGGTGATCAAGTGTGTGGATTGCGGCTTGGCAGTACATGCCAAGTGCCATCAGCTGATAACGGTGGGTTAAACTGCGTATTGAACGCTTGGTGCTACGCTGACAGCAATATTTCGTGTCATTTGTGCTTGATACAGCTGAGTGGCGAGTGGTATTGCGAAATATGTCGAGCCAAGACGTACGATCCGTTCTATCGAGTGCAGAAGACAGTGCTGGATCCCAATTTTGTGCGCTTCGCCAAGCCGGCCAGCTCTTTCCGACTAGAGTACTACATTACCGACAACGACCTTAACAACATGTATGCTAACAGAGATCCGAAGCCTGGATCGATGACGCCAGGATCGTTGGAGCTGCAGCTGCGGTGCTTCGCAGTGAAAGAAGATCTCGCAGCAGGACATTGCTGGCCAGCGTCGACACAGTTGAGCGTGAACGGTTTCGGCGTACCGATCACACAGCGTGCTCCTCCTGGACACGCAAACCCTTCCAAAGTATTACGAGAGCTACCAGCAAATATTTTCCAGTACTCACGAGTAGGACGAAACGTGGTGGACATACGGACTACCGAGAACCCGTCGGTGTTCGGATTCATGGTGCAGATCGTGGAGGTGCGCAATATTAACGATCTCGTCAATGAGGTAAAAGAGGCATCAAAGAATCTGACGTACGAGGGTGCCAAGCAAGAAGTTATCAAGTCGTTTGGCAGTGAAGATGAAGATGATGTCGTCGCTACTGTCACAATGTTGTCAGTTCGCTGTCCGCTGGGCTTGTGCGTGATTAATCTCCCAGCGCGAGGGATACACTGCAAGCACTTGCAGTGCTTTGACCTGAAAACGTTTATGATGTTCAGCAAGAAAGCGCGGTCAAAGGCGTGGCGGTGTACAGTGTGCCATCGAGTAAGTAGCCCCTTGTTTGTTGCTCCATTGATGTAGATCTAACATCTTCGATTTGCGCAGTTTATCAAGGCAACCGATTTGCGGATTGATCCTTATTTAAAGAAGCTTCTTGCAGAAGTCGAAGGTGAGGACGAGCTGGAGGAGGTGGAGATCTTCCCGGATGGATCATGGAAACGGAGGCTAGAGGAAGACTTGGTGCCAGAGCCACCAGC
>NW_008649116.1:46119-48027 GCF_000247585.1 Phytophthora nicotianae INRA-310 | reverse complement strand
GGTTGGGATGGGAAGCCCATTCCGTACTGGCTGTACAAGTTGCACGGTCTTGGAGTGGAGTACAAGTGCGAGATCTGCGGCAACCACAGCTACTGGGGACGACGTGCATTCGATCGACACTTCCAGGAATGGCGTCATGCCTTTGGTATGCGCTGTCTGAAGATCCCCAACACGAAGCATTTCCACGATATCACGCTCATGAGAGACGCTATCCAGCGTAAGTCCTGCTTTATCGTTGATATTGTGTCTTTGACTGAGCTGACGGTGTTGTTTGTTTGAATAGTTTACGAGAAGTTGAAAGATCAGATCGACGCTGAGAGCTGGAATGCGTCGAATGAGGAGGAATTCGAGGACTCGGAAGGTAACGTGCTGAACAGAAAGACGTACGAGGATCTGGCTCGCCAAGGCTTGCTGTAAGCACATCTCGTCGACTCGTAAGGTTGTCGTCCTTGATCTTCGTTGGAACCCTCAATTCAAACTCATTGATCGTATCTGCGTCAGGCTGGTTTGCTATTCTATTGACCTTGTTCTTGGTGTAAAGAGTTGTTCTACAGTTTGACCATCTCGATGCTCTGCTCTGTGCTGTAGCCGTTGGAACAGGAGCGCTGCTTATACTTGATCATGGCTTGGTTAACTACTTTGGTGGTGGAACACTCGATCCAGACTTCGTGCCGCTTTTGCACGAGTAATTCACGTGGCGTCGTTTGCTCCAGTGTATCCCAATCCGATGCAGGTGGCACCTTGAGCAACGGACTATCGCAGTTCACAAGCGTCTCTGGCAGGTCGTACTTGTAGTAATAGTGACCTTTGTGGTAACCTTCGACGAAGCCATACTTCTGGCAGTAGTGGATGCCTACAGGCGGATCGGACGGCATCACTACCGCACTGGAATCTTCACATGGATTGGGCAATGTTTCGTCTACAAAATCCCAGTATTCTCGCTGATTCAGTGCAAGTTTGGGGTGTGTCGCTCCCAAATTCGTTAACAAAGTGTGTTTGATTCCGTGGTTGGCCACAGCCAGTGTGTACGCGAACATCTCGACCATCCAGGCATCATCCACTCGACGACCTTGCACGACAAAGTCGCAGTAGTCATCGACCATGAGCTCCATATCATGTCGAGTCATGATGTATGGAGGTCCTGTGCTTGAGTAATATTCTCGTGCATCATTACGCGTCACGTTCATGCAAGGCTTCCCAGTGCAAATGGCCTCCAGTTTCGCTCTATAAGCATCAGCATACCAGCCAATGTTCAAGTAATTGTACCAGTCCTGTGCAATAGCAACGCCGTCGGCTACTGTGTCGTTCACGGTGGACAAATGTCGTTTCCCATGGTAGTATTTGGTCATATTCCGACCTGTATTCACCTCCAGTGGCTTGAAGAAGACCATATCTCCGTCGATGAGCGCGATGATATCGTGTTTCACAGGTGGCTGTGCGTTCCGCAGAAAGTGGCGCAGGGCGAATGGCTTATTGTATGGAGTGTAGTAGTCGGTGACATTAGGCGTTGGATGAGGCGAGTACGACGGTGTGAAGTGTCTGCGGAAGTCATAGTATAGTGTAGGCTCCCGCATGACTTCCTCGCGCTGGGAGTCTGTGCAGCCTGAAAGAATTTGCGTTATTGGGCCACGCTGACCCACAGCAACAGCCGAGTACTGTAGGATGGTCTGCAGCGGCACACGTCGGCCTTGGTCGCAGCTCATACTGAAGACGATGTGGAGCTCGCTACGGTCTTCGTCGCCCTGGTAGACGTTGCGTGGAGTTGGCTGGGGCGCAGACATTGGAGTAGTCGTTGAGAGAGTGTTGTTGTCATTGTTGTGTACATGATCCTTGCTCTCCTGCTTGGCCAGCAGCAGTGTCACCAGCTCGTCCACGACTTTGGAGCTGCGTAACTTATTGCGTTGCTCA
>NW_008649116.1:41819-43449 GCF_000247585.1 Phytophthora nicotianae INRA-310 | reverse complement strand
CCTAATCAGGGCCATCTCGTGTGAAAGCGACGAAACTTCCGAGACTATAGTTGCAACGACAAACCCCACTGAGCACAGCAGCAGACCGACCGACGATAGTACCGAGCCATCTACATCCAGCAATAACGACGAGTCAACACCGGAACTCACCACCCCACCGATACCTCAGGAACCTCTTACTGCCACTCCCGAAACTTTTCAAGTGGTGGTGATCCGTAAAACGATTATCCCAACGACTCCTCCTCCGACACTACTGCCCGTGCAGCCATCGCGGAAGGCACCCGATGGCACACTGAGTACGCCAACGACTGGCACTACAGTGAACTCGGTTAGTGTTTCGGCCATGACCGACGGTAATAAGCAGGCAACATCCCCCAGTCTAAACGGAGACTCGGCCGTGACTACATCAGGTGGGTCAAGCCAAGAAAATGCAATCGACTCGTCAGCTTCTACTGGATCTACACCAAAGAAACCAGCGACTGCGAGCGCATCCAGCACTTCCAAGGACACTTTTAGGGATGTGATCATCAGCTCAATCACCAGAAATACTAGCAGCAATGCGGAAAGTGGTAGTTCTTCCAACGATATTATTCTGAATGGCGCGAGCGATTCCCGGGATTCGCTTTCGAGTAGCTTGGACAATGTGCGAAATATTACCAGTGGCGAGAGCGTTCACCTCAGTTCATCCTCGGGAGATGAAATCGGAAATGAAGGTGAGGACCAATCAAGCGGATCCGACAATAACTCGGGCTCTCCTCGTGCTACTCACTGGGTCACATCTGCGTTTACCATTGTGATGATCACAGCTTACGCAATTATATAAATCGCCCACATAGATTTAAGATTTTGCCAGACGTCTTGCATTACATCCCTTTGCAATATCCCCCGACCTATTATTCAATTATCTTACAGAAAAAATAGGTGAAGTATCACTTCGAGACGACCACCTCCTGGGCAAAGACATGAGCTTGCTGTGGTTGCTTAGCTATCGATACTTCTTCCACGTTCTGTTGTGGAATCAAGCTCTTTTACCTGACAAACTTGGAGCACCTAATTGAGTGTAAATCCTCGCCAAACCGAATCAAGGTTAAGATTATGCGTTTTCCGACAGCGCAGTTTTCGCTTCTATTTTTCGAGTTTACAACCGTTGCATCGTTTTTTTTTTTTTTAGCGTGACGGTACGAACAGATTATACAGAAATCGATAATTGACGAAGATTCCCCTTTCTCAACTACTCAATAGTGCAATAAGCCTACTCATGAGAGCCTGGATTGCTCAATGAATCGAATCCGTAGTGCGTCTCGTTCGGGGGCTTCAATGCGGCATTGCCAAAGCTGAGTTGGAAGTACTGAAGGCTGTTGTCCAACTTTCGCGCCCCGCCAATGTTTGACTCGCCACAAGTCCAGTGCTCTAAGATGCTCCGGTCAACGGACACGGCTGAAGGGCTACTCCTCTGGATTGTGTAGCCAATTCCTTCTGTAGCATAGAAGAATCCAATCTTGAGGCATTTGTGAATTCACCAGGGCACTAACATGACGCGTTTGCTCTTCACTGCTTTCCTAGTGACCGTTGTGATCGGGATTGTATCAGCTCAGTCGGGATCAGCACCAGCTGAGACTTCCTTGATTGA
>NW_008649116.1:36847-39229 GCF_000247585.1 Phytophthora nicotianae INRA-310 | reverse complement strand
AAAAAGTTTTCCTGGCAATTGTTCCTTCGTTGTTGGTGATCCGGCTCAATCTCGCTGGAAAATCGGCGCACAAAATGGTCGTCACCGAGCTTCTCAGCCATGCTGTTTTTACACTGTGAAAACTTAAAGTGAAATGCATTTTTGTCTATTTGCAAGTCGCTAGCGGCCTCAAATGCTCATAAAATAGTAAAAGCGTAGATGTAGATGTGGTGGGAATTCTTGGATCATGCAACCGTGAGGGCTTCAGCGCAGTCTTCATCCGAAGTCGGAGCCACCGTTGGAGCTACAGAAGGAGTCATAGTCGGAGACGTCGAGGTACCTATTGGCAGCACGAGCTTAGGTAGTTTTGGCGATACAAATGCAGGTGACAACATCAGGGTTGGATCGTCCTCGGAGGATTTACCGAATGAAATTAAGGGCGACAGCAGCAGTCAAGCAAGCGGTTCGAAGGCCAACTCGGGTGTTCGAGCGGAGGCGGTTGGAATATCTGCGCTGATGATTCTGGTCAGCTATGCGATTTTCTACTAAACTCCAGCATTTTCCGTTGAATTATCGTTCCTCGTTTTTTCATTCAATATCAATCTAGCTTCACAACGCCAAACGTCTCTTTTAGTTGCTGTGCAGTAGGGTCGGATAGCTGAACCCATTTCTCAATCTGCTTGCAAAACGTTGGCATTCAAGACGCTCAATGAAGAGGCTCTTTACGTCGATTCTCCTTATTTTAGCGATTGAAATTGCACACGCTCAGGTTTCGACGTCTCCTCCAACGCCCATGGGGCCTTCGGTACCCCCGTCAGAGGCGCAAACGTTTAAAGAGCGATTCGAAGCAGGTGAGGTTTTGTGCTCAACAATTCTACATATCTAACATCTTAACAACACAATGTGTACTTACAGACAATTCCAGCAGTATGTCTTCGGATGTTGGTAGTTCTGGGGATATTAACGCTGCTGGGTGGAGCGGTGAATCATCGATTGACACGTCAACAAGCGTTGATGGTTCCGACAGCGAAACTCACTCCGTCAGCTCGAGCGATGAAGAGGACGACTTCAATAGCGAAGGTCATTCCACCAACTCGAACGACGAAGGTTACACCATTGACTACGAGCCGGCATCGAGTAACGACTCGGGTAACAGCGACTCTGGCATTGACATGATCGTCGCAGATAACAGTTCTGCCGGCTCGAACGTGGACGAAACTTCGCATGGAATGAGGACTCAGCCGCTGCTAATATTCTCGTCGATGGCATCGGTCTTTATGACCACTGTACTTGTTGTATAAACATTCCTTCTAGTAGTAGTATTAACAAGGGAAGTTTCAATGATTTCATGTACGAGCTCCCTGTCTTGTATGTAAGAAGTCGAAAAACAATGACTATTATATGCACATTGTGGTTTTCTAAGATATTATCTTACTGTCCTTTTCCTTCAAGTCGGCGACGTTGTCGATAGCTAAACCATCCTCGTCAACTGCACAATTAGTCGGAGTGTTGTCCCGGCGACAGAACTTGGAGTGTGCAAGGCCAATAATGGCCACAACGAGTGCCATGCCTCCAACACAGCCCAGTGCGATGGCAGTGAAATTCTTGGGCGTCGGGCCCTCAGTGTTGTCATCAGTGGATAATCGGCGAACAGGCCTTTCATTTGCTTTTTGTAGCATGGCGCAGTTGATAAGGAACTGGTTGCCTTCGTTCTTGGTGGCTCGACACAATCTACAATTCGTATGTGCAACACAACCCATAGCCGCCGGACGAGCAACGTTGCACGCTCTGTCGGTCACAAACGAAATTCCAGTAAGGCTGGACCTTGTCATGATTGAAGTACATTCGGTAGTAATTGAGGGTATTGATGCTGCTGCACTTGATGGTGGCGCGATTGTCGGAGTACTCGATGCCACGCTGCTGCACTTCACAAGGTGGTTGCTTTGCGGAAACGCGGACTTCTGGCAGTATCGGCAAATACCATTTGAAAAGCAGCCTACACCTCCATTCTTGCACGACGCGTCTTCGATTGCGGAGATTCCGACGGCTTGGTCGCCGATTGATACGAGAGCTGCACACGAGGTTGTTGCTGCATCCCCTCCCATCCAGGCAAGAGCAAGCAACGCCATGCACAGGCCCGCAACAATTCGTAGACTTGACATGCTTGTCAGCCAAAGTTATCAGATGTGTCTCGTTATTTCGCGAACTTCAACTTTTTACCAAAATGTGGACGGTTATTTTCCGTGAGATCTTCACATTGTGCGATACAGCAAAATAATGGGTGAAAAAATCACCCTACTGGTACTCAAAATGGCAAGAAACAAACGGAAATCCTAGTAGAAATGTATGAAATGACTAAATTGGTGACTACAATTGAGATGAATAGCAATTGATATTTAAGCT
>NW_008649116.1:6521-8627 GCF_000247585.1 Phytophthora nicotianae INRA-310 | reverse complement strand
AGCCCAGAGCCGCTCCACAAGTCCAGAGAGACGTCGTGGCCTTCGTTGAAGCCTTTCGCGCCAATCAATCGAGTCCGTCAGCACCGCCCAACGCGTTGACACTCGACGTGGTGGTGCGCGCCATCTGCAGTCATTTCCGTACGTTTAGACAGTGCCTTTATGCTGTTATTACGCTCTAAAATTCGTTGCAATGTAGATGTCAATGCGTTCGAGGAGCTCATGGGCACAAACGCGCTGCAACTTCCAGCACTAAGACAGCTGCACACCGTGAACCAACGCGTGTGGACGTTCGTGACCTGTTTCATGCAGAGTCGACGCATCAACACGCTGTTTGAGTGCCACCAGGCCTTCCTACAGCACGAAGGACTGCGTTCCTTCAACGAACTCAAGCTGGGCAACTCTTTTCTGCATACGGAGGCCGTACAGCACTTGTATCACTCGCCTAGAGCCGTACTGACCGTCACAACGAGAGACGTGCTGACTACTTTACGGCAATTCGAGGAAATGTTGGGCCACGACGCGTTCCGAGCGTCGTCCCACATCGATCTGAACGAGTTCTTGCAGTTTCTAGCTCAGCAGTTCAGACAGCCCAACGCACAGGCCATGGGCGTCGCTATCGACCCCAATGGCTTCGGAGTTTACGTGGGAATGCTGCGTCGAGTGGCCAACTACGAGATGAAGGAGATAAAGACGCTGGAGCAGCAGTTCCAACGCGAAGTTGCGGAGAAAATGTTCCGTCTTACAAAGGAGAAATTCAGTGATGATAATCGGAAGCAGGCGCTGCAAGAACTACTGGAACAGACGGGTGCACGGCAGGAGAATGAGGGTCCTCACAGACGTGGAGGCAAGAAGAGCATGCAGTCGCTGTCGCTGGATATGCTGAAGCGCGTCACGGATGTGGATGTGTATTTGGACAATGTATTGAGACGGAAGGCTGCTGCAGACGCGAAGAATCAACAAAAATTCCGTAAACCGATTTCTTCTCAAGAGATTGCAGAGACGGATTCCAAGCTGCGGAACCAGTTGACGCGGTTTTTAATGTCGTCGCAGAAGAGCAAACACCACTCGAGACTGAAAGTCGTGACGTGGGTGATCTGTAGTATTATGGCCAAGACGTACGCGTTGCTACTGAGTGATGACAAGCTACCTGATGAGGACGTTGATGTAGAGAAGGAAAAGGCTGAAAGCGACAAGGAAGAGTGCGATTGCTGCTGCGTGGGCAAGGACTCGTGCACTTGTTCGTGCACTTGCAAGTGTCACGTTGAGAGTGATGAAGAAGACGAAGAAATGGATAAAGCTGAACCAGATGAGGAGACCAAGACGCCGGACGAGTTCCCTGTCATGCCGAGTGATCCATTCGCCACCAGGTTCGCAAAACTCAACAAAGAAGTGGACGTGACGCTAGAAGACGTGAAGAAGGAAGTCGAGAACTTTTTACAGACGCAGTCTAGTGACAGTCAGCCACAGACTGCGAAGGATGTGCTGTGGACTCTGTCGTCACTTGAAAAGCACTTGATCAGCAAGTTTACGGCGAAGAGTAATGCTATCTCATGGGCTGGACGACGGTCCGTACTCGAGCTGTTACCAGAGCTTTTGGACGACTCTGATGACGATGAAGCTAGTGCTGGCAAGTGGCTACTAAACCTTCTTCAGTCTTCGGAAACGAGTGGGAATTGCGTTGAATCATCGCACAGTATGAGCGAGAAACTTGACGACGTGCTGCCGTTTATTCGACAGTGCCGCGCTACGATCTCTTCGTCATCGAGTTTGTCTTCACTTTCCAGTGACAAGCAGCAGCAGTGGATAGCACGCCGACTTGCAGTAGAGCTTGGACGTGTTTATGAAGACAGCGGACTGCCCAGTGTCGAAGAGATGCTCAAGGTAGCGGACAATGGAGAAGAGGCTTCAGTGGTCAAGTACGCCGGCAGTCTGGACCTGAATCGTGACGATAGCAGCATTGAAGATACAGGTGAGTCAGTGCAAAAGGCCTTGACGGAGCAAGCGCTTGAAAAACTGCGCAAATGTCCGTTCTTGGTTGATGTATCGTTGTATATGGATTGGCAAGAGCGATATGCCCCGTTGTGTGGGCCTCTGCTCTCGTTTATC
>NW_008649116.1:3918-4906 GCF_000247585.1 Phytophthora nicotianae INRA-310 | reverse complement strand
TCGCCTTAGTTGCTCTACTCTCGACACGGTGAAGATTGCGATTCTACGACTTCTCATCGAGCGGCTTTCTCCACATGCCGTTTGAGTACATATGGAGCGGTTCTATTACAGTTGAAGGAAGCAATGCCGCTGATTCAGCAATTGATTCGTTATGCATCCTCAAGACGTACACAAACCAGCTCAAGAGATGCACTGCTTGCGTTGAAACTATGATGAGCACACAATGCGCTATCGCATTTGGTTCTGCAATTCTTCTACTTGTAGTGAATCGGGCGATTCCTGTACGTATTGGCTCAAAGTTCTATCGTGTATATCAAGTGCAGTGGTTCTCCACGTGACGCGTGACTACGAATGGCGTGTACTTGGGCAGTAAAACACTTTCACCCTTGAGAATAAGAGTCACCAGTAGCAGCTTCTTGTACGCCTCAATCACAAAGGCACTGAGCGAGACAGCGGGCGCTGTAATAGCGAGTTGAAAGAAGTCCATCGCGTCTTGATATCTCTTCTCGCCGAGGTACAGTAGTCCTCCATAGTACGCGTCAGTAAAAGTGTTGACACTCCTCGCGAAACTTTGGCGCAAAGATCGACACTCGAGCTTATTGCGCGAGGAATTACGATTGATCAAGTGCTTCCCACTGCAAAAGGACAGCGTGGATGGCTGTGTTAAGTGGGTTTCATTAGCTGATAGTCATGACTCGCTCTTTGTATCGGGAATCCGGGATGGTGATACAGCTAGATGTGGCTATTCGTACGCGTTTTTCAGCGATCTTCACATTTTGGACGATACGGTTACAAAGGCAGTTAGCAAGAGCTCAAAGCTGCGTGCGTTCTTGTTGAACGATGTGGGAATTCACGTGATGGAAGACCACGAGTTGATTCGTCACCATGTTCTCCCCAAGATGGCAGTACTTCGCTCGCCCACTGAGACTAATGATAAGCCGGAAGTTGGTGCTGTGATTGAGTACGGGCGATTCCTAGCCTCTCACTT
>NW_008649116.1:0-908 GCF_000247585.1 Phytophthora nicotianae INRA-310 | reverse complement strand
CGATACACACCGGCGGGGTAGTGGAAGTTCCCTACTGACAGCCAACGGATTCTTGGGCCAATCGGCGCTGGACGACCAAAGCTCGGCGTGCAGAGCTAAACACAGACACGCTACATGGTGGTCATACAGGGGCGTGTTCAAGATAAGAACGACGACATGGCCAGAACGAAAACGATTACGGTACCCGCAACCCAGAAACCAGCGACACGGAGTACGACGACGGCGATCCCGATGAGCCAAACGGCCCTACACGTCCCTGAGCAGAGCGTCTCCAACTCACCTGGAAGAGACACGACTGGAGAACGTCCACGTACGAGTGATGGCGACGAAGAGACTAAGGGCGATAATGACGATACGGACGTACAGCTGGATCCGGAAACCGGCGGTTCCCAGGATAACCCAACCATGATACACCACCCACTACCAAACGACCAGTGATGAACGCGAACACGAGTACAGGCGCCGCAACCACGACGGCAACCGCGACAGAAGGCGAAATGACAGCGCTGTCGGCAGTACTCTTACAAGTCTCCGAAACGATGAACAGGATGACGGCGCGTCTGGACAACCTGGAGATGGCCGTGGCGACAACCATGAGTCAAGCAACACCGGCGGGGTCGGCAGGAACGACGACTGGAACTACGAACGCAGTGACGGCACCAACGGTAGACACCCGACACGTGACGTACAGGCGCAGCACTGATGGCGGAGACGGAGGTGACAGCAGCTCCAGCGAGGATTCGGACAGCAGCAACGATGACGACAATGGAGATTCGGCCGGCGACTCTCACGGTATTGGCGCAGGACGAGTTTCACGCGAACGAAGCATGGTGCCGACCTCTCGACGCGGACGCAGGAATAACATTAGAGACTTGGAACTCACGCCGTTCCAGCCGTCACCGAACAAC
>NW_008649115.1:71195-71872 GCF_000247585.1 Phytophthora nicotianae INRA-310 | reverse complement strand
ACTCTTGGAAGTCAACTTCCTCAGCGCAAGGTGCTGTGTGACCCCGTCACACTCTGCCCCTGATACAACGCCAAAACCAGGTCAATTAGATGGAGACCAAGTTCGAAGCGCACGCACTGCAGGGAGCACTAAGAGGGTATACCGCAGCTACGTCAAAGGGATTGCCAATTGGATCTGGGCTACGCAGCAGGAGCCGCAGCGTTTCTTCGAGGAAGACGGAAGCATTTCACTGTCAGTCTTTTCTGCTGAACATTTTCAGGCATCCTTGCTGCATAAGATGAACGGGAGAAAGCTCAAAGTTTCGCCTTTAAGTGGGTACAGAAGTGCCGTCAAAGACATGTACCGTCCGAAACGGTTGCCGTTGCCAGTCGCCTACCAAGACGATATGAAGACGTTCTTCACAGGCTTGAAGCGTGTCGAGGCGGACAACGACCAAGAGGGACGTGGACGACACACTGGGAACGATCCACTCACGTTTTCGCTGTATTGTAAGCTTGCCGAGCAAACGCTTCATTTGGACGACAACGGGTTCGCTCATTTGTTTTTGCTGTCCCAGTGGAACCTTATGTGTCGTTCCAAATACGTCGAAACGCTCCCACTTAGGTTCGGTTTACCGACCAATCAGAAGAGGGAGACAGAGTTACAAACTCTCATTCTCCGTGTCGAAAGGGTTCGAC
>NW_008649115.1:37186-37852 GCF_000247585.1 Phytophthora nicotianae INRA-310 | reverse complement strand
TCCTAGAGCCCCTGGTACCATGTACCAGGTATTACAAGAGTGACTGGTCACTCTTCATGTAACTTGGGTACACTTGGGGTTTGTACCCCGTTACACCATACGACCCCAGTACTGCTCTTCTCCATCGGGCAATAAAAAAACTCTCAGATCTAATCAGTAATGCAAACCTCTCAGAATTTGTTGTCCTGAAAGTTCCAATAGGCGTCCGGTAAATTCCGCCCACGATTAATTATAAAGGCTTTCATAGTGACTTTGGCCTTATGAGCTTTCTACATTTGCAGATGCACTTCTTTCTCTCCAACTCTTGCAAATGAAGCTATAAAACAATCATCTTAGTTTAAGCATTGTTTTTTTTTTATTATCGGAGCGCTTTGTCGAGGCTAACTATTTTTCACTGATAATAAATTCGTTTTTTTAAGCAGCTTTGCATTAACGGCCTCCCTTTCCAGATCGTTTTAGTTATTGGTTTTGAACTACCTACATGTGCCAATAAAATTGACGATGACGCGACATCAGAATGCTTTCTCTACGATGCACGAACTTCGATCAGTCAGAGTTGAGTGTATGTAAGTTGTCTGAGCGCCCTACATGTGCATTACGTCCATGACGACAACAAAGCTTTAGTCGCACAAAATCCAGAGCTGTTCCGTGCGAAGCGCGGCTTTG
>NW_008649115.1:4830-37086 GCF_000247585.1 Phytophthora nicotianae INRA-310 | reverse complement strand
CTCCTAGAGCCCCTGGTACCATGTACCAGGTATTACAAGAGTGACTGGTCACTCTTCATGTAACTTGGGTACACTGGGGTTTGTACCCCGTTACACCATACGACCCCAGCATGCTGCTCTTCTCCATCGGGCAATACTAATCAGTAATGCAAACCTCTCAGAATTTGTTGTCCTGAAAGTTCCAATAGGCGTCCGGTAAATTCCGCCCACGATTAATTATATAGGCTTTCATAGTGACTTTGGCCTTATGAGCTTTCTACATTTGCAGATGCACTTCCTTATCTCCAACTCTTGCAAATGAAGCTATAAAACAATCATCATAGTTTAAGCATTGTTTTTTTAATATCGGAGCGCTTTGTCGAGGCTAACTATTTTTCACTGATAATAAATTCGTTTTTTTAAGCAGCTCTGCATTAACGGCCTCCCTTTCCAGATCGTTTTAGTTATTGGTTTTGAACTACCTACATGTGCCAGTAAAATTGACGATGACGCGACATCAGAATGCTTTCTCTACGATGCACGAACTTCGATCAGTCAGAGTTGAGTGTATGTAAATTGTCTGAGCGCCCTACATGTGCATTACGTCCATGACGACAACAAAGCTTTAGTCGCACAAAATCCAGAGCTGTTCCGTGCGAAGCGCGGCTTTGTCAAATATTCCTATTCTGGGGTGATTAACTATGGGAACAGCCATAACTGCACAAGAGCGATCCGAATGTTCCAAACGAGTGTTAAATCGATGAAGCCTATCCTTTTGACCACTTTGGACGTGACTCGAGCTGTAAGACAACGAAGAAGGACTCTGCCTTTAGTCTAATTACCTCATCCGTGACGGTGACACCATTCTCTTTACACCAGGATACCCAACTGGCAAGGAACTTGTCGAGTTTAGGATGGCACGCCGCGTGCAGCAAATTTTGAGGCAACTACGAGACCGGAGGTGGCTCCAGCCCTCTTCAGCGCATTAATAGCTATCATTTCATTGCTTGTGGAGGAAGATGCTAGATTCTGTGAGCCTATGAATCTAGCTCTGTTTGGGGACAAATTAGGGATGTGAGCATGGTGCTAGCATATTTGTACACCAGTCGTTGAGTGTTGGTGGGTGTGAAGCGGACTGACTGGGCTAGAGAGGAGTGTATCTTGGTGTAAAACTGGCAATAGGAGAGCAAAACATGGTGGAACGCCAGTAAGGAGCTACATCATTCGTCTCTATTAGTAAATTTTGTGCACTGTTCCAAGCATAGGAATACCTTTAGACGGGAATAAATTGGGGCTAGCAGCGCTATGACTGCCGAGGGGGTCGTCTGTAGGTAGTGGGTCAAGAAAAGTACACAATACCTATTTTTACTTTTCAAAGTGCACAGCTCGCCGAACCTTTAAAATACAGCTCTGACAGTCTTTGAAATGCATCGATGGAGCGACTACGCCGCATAAGCGGCTCGGGACTACTTGAAACTGGGCCACCACGACGCTAGGAAATCTATAGCGCAATCGTTCTAAAACAATATCATGCCACTGATGATATAGATCCAGCAGATCGCGTTGTAGTCCTAACTTCTGGATTTCAACATTTTCAGCTAGAATTGGCGTTTAAACAGTAACAAGTTTGACTGTGACCGCCAATCGAGCGCCGGAATCTTGTTGCACAACGATGGTTTGATTTAGTACGGTGGGGCCTCTCTTTCTATCGACCACTTCCTCCGTGGTGCAAGACTTGATCCCTGCTGCGGTCTACACTTTCTACACCTGCTTACTTCTCACCGCGACGACCTGCCTCCTGCGCCTTTTGGAGCTTTTCGGGGTTCACTTCGTCCCACTCGATGTTGATCACGCGGTTAATGAACTTGGTCATGTCGCTCTTCTCCGGCTCATCATTGCGCTCCTTGAACACGTTGTAACACGTCTTGCACACGCGCTTCTGTTCGCGGTTGGCTGCTCCGCGACGCGTGCGGCCGGGGAAGCCCATGGGGAACTTGACCATCTCGACGTGCAGCGCAGAGCATTCGGCGCAGCAAAGGCGACCGCAGTGCGTGCAGTTGTGCTCGCGGTGACCAAACTTGAACTTCTGGCGACACAACATGCACTCGCTGCGCTCCTTCCTCGTGATGTATGTGGGGGGAAAGTAAATGTGAGAGATCAGGTAACGCAGATCCTTACGGGGCAGCTTCTCGAAGACGCTCTTTCCCTCGGCGTCCTCCACGTCCATCTTGGCACCTGCACGCACCAGTGCACCGGCAATTTGCAATCGTCCAGTGCTGATAGCAGTGTGAATAACAGTCTGACTGTCGTGCATGTCGTTCGGGTTAGCACCGAACTTGAGTAGCATACGGGGGATGATGACGCTGTCATCCTTGGAAGTGATCACCGAGATGATCAACGGCGTGAACTTGCGGCTGTTCTTCACGTTGGCGCTAGCTCCGTTCTCCAGCAGCAGATGCACCATGGCCGGTGTTTTGGTGGCAGCAAAGTGCAGCGCTGTGTTGCCCTTGTCGTCTTCAACGTTGATGATATCTTCAAGCGGTTTGTACTGCTCCAGAATGACCTTCACAAGCGGCACCTTGCCGCTCTTAACTGCAAGATGCAGACCTGTCTGACCGTGGTTCGGCTCGCGGTTCAACAGAGCCTCGGGGCCGTCTACGCGTAAATGCTGTACCACGCCGCGAAGATTTCCCTTCGCACACATCTCGTGCAGTGTACCGATCGGGTGGCTCTTCATAATTGGCGCCGTGCTGTCCATCGTCACGCGCACTGACGGCCGAGGAGCATCCGTATTCATCGTGTTGTTCATGGAAGAATTCAACGAAGACACCATTGAACCAGACGACACGTCGGACGGACGCACTTGACCGCTGGCGTGAGCAGGTGACGGGTGGGTTTCCGGCGAGAAATCGCTCACATTGTCAATCAGCGCGATGCCCGTCGCCTCCTCAGCGTCAGGAAGAATCGGCACGCCATCCCCTTTCGTTTCCACGGAGAAATGGCCAAGCATCGCAACTGTTGAGCCGCTCTTGTCACGCTGGAATCGCTCCTTGGCACGATCTTTGCTGTTCTTCTTGTCCACGTGCGGAACATCTTCCTTCTCCTCCTCTTCGATCTTCCAGTCGCCATGATTGGCATCCACATCGAAGCTCTCGTCACGCCACGAATCACGCGACTCACGCGATGCGCGCACAGATTCGTCCTCTGAGTCTTCGAAGCCCAGGTCATTGACTCCCGAGGTGAGGACAAGGCCGTCCAACTCACGAAGCGACTCCTCCGGTGCAACAGGCGGTGCAGCAGGTTTCTGCTTGTCTGACTTGGCCTTGTGTGGAGAGCTCGGCGCCACCAACTGATAATCCTCCTCTGTAGTAGGCTTTACGTACGTTGGTTTATCCGTAAATGCCACCGGCGCGGGGACAGGCGTCGGTGCTGGCTTGGGGGGCGACTCCATCATCTGTTGGGTAGCCGGCACCTTGGCACTCTGACGCTGAGGCGGTGCCGGGGGCTCAGGGAAGTCCGACGGCGTCTTGTGCACGGGCATGGAGGCACGATCAGGGTGTGAAGGAGCTGCAGGAGGCGGCGCGTACTTGGTGGAGCCTCTCTGCGAGCCGCGAGGGTACGATGGCGGTGCCTGGGAGCCCATGGGGCTGGTAGGACCCTGCGCGCCGCTGGTGATGACATACGTGCTCTTCCTGGGTACTGAGACGGGTGGCTGGTCCGTGACAGGCGAGAGCTTCTTGAAACGCAGCGTGGCCGGTAGATCGCACACTTGCAGGTACGCTACGACGTCGTCCAGCGTCATCTTGGTTGTGTCCTTCATATTGATGGAGAGCAGCAGATCGCCCGGTCCGACATTCTTGATGCCAAAGGGGAAACCTTTGCCAGTCACACGACTGACGGCCACGCCGCCATCTTCGCCCTCTAGCGTCGTAAGTGCTACACCCAAGTCTCCACCTTCCCAAATGAGCTGGTACTCGAGGATCTCATCTGTGTCCGAGTCCACTACAGACTCCACGAAGCTGCCCACCAGATCCTGGTACTCTGCCGCCTGCTCCTGCATCCAGTCGGGCGCGTCGCCCGCGTGCTCGTTGCTCATGGTCGCTGTCTTCGAAGCTGCTTGGACGTCGGCCGATCTACTTGTGACGGAGCTAACAAAGGGGCGGACGCTCGAAAAAACCACTAGTACACAAAACGTACGTAAACTGTACTTGCTATTTGTATGCCACGTCCGTTACACACGCTCATGCGTGGCAACGAATTTTCCCAGTGACGTGGCCAAAATGACACTTCAACTGGTCTTGCAGCAGATTTTTAGGAGACGCTCGCTACCCGCCGAAGCCGTGCTTCTAGTTGCAGCGGAGGCAAAGTGCATTATATATCACCATCCATCGTTAACTTATGCTCGGACGGCTACTGATTTTGACGCTGACGGGGTCAATTCGAGCTCTATAGCGACGTGCGTAAGCGTGAAATGTGCGACATCGGATTGCGAGGGCGACGCAATTTGCACTGCAAAGCGATTGGTACGGTCGTTGGCAACTTGGCATTCGTTTACTGGTGTTGCTCCCTATTTTCCACGTACAGATCCGGGCGGATACCGGCGAACCGGTTCTCGAAACTTGGCCCGAGGAAGCTGCTCGATCAGCAAGAGTCTCGCCGAGACACACACGTTTTCTCGCCGAGCGTGCCTTCGAGTCCAATTCGAGCACGACATCCCTCGCTGGATCGTTGGTGGACGACGAGCGACTGCAACAACAACGCGATTAACACAATTGCACGACGTGTCGATGGACCGTTTTCAACTTCAGCTTCCGCCTCTGAAAGATCCTAGACAAAATTGCGTTGTTGTTTGCTACACGATTACATTTACCGGTACAACACTATTTCCTACCGACTAGCAATAAATTAAGGCTGGAGCTGTTGCATTTGAGCTGAGAAGTCCGAGATGTGCTCCAAGTTGCTCAGTAGATGCTCCATCTCCTTCGCCGGCGTCATGGTGAACCCGCTGCTCGATGCCAAGCTAGAATGAAGTTGTTGCTGCTGCTGCTGTTGCTGCTGTTGTGGCTCGGAATGACGGCTATGGCGGCGGTGAGGAGACGGGGAGCTCGTTGTGGGAACTGTGGACTGGTTGCTGCTGCTCACCGGTGAGCCAGCACTGTTACTACCACGAGATCGCCGTCTGTGACCAGAAATCGAGCTACTGGATCGATCATTGCTACTGGGTTTATCGTGGATTTGATGCTGAAGCACTGAAATGGTGCGCTGCAGCTTCGTGATGGCAGCGTTCCGCTCTTGGAGATCACGCAATAGTGTCTTCTCGTTGGCTAGCAGCACTGCACACCTTTTGCGTTCGCTGTCCATCTGATGCTGCAGCGCCTCGATCTCTTCCACCAGCTCCGTCGTGTGGTCCTCTGCTGTCACCTTCATTTCATCTCGGCACTGCACGAGAAGTCGGACACGCTTGATAGCCTCATCGCGCTGCTGCTTTGCCACACCGTACTCGTTCTGCACATGCTCCAGCGTCTGTCGCAGCTTGTTGATCTCTACGTGATAGCTCTCCTTCAAGCATGTAACATCATCCAGTTTCCGCTGAAAGTCTCGAACGGTATCGAATTCCTGTCCATTGCGACGATGAATCTGTCCAAGTTGATTTTCCAGTGTCTTCACCTGATCCTTGTAGCTCTTCACTTGAGAACTCAACGCCACACGGTCCGTTTGATCCACTTTGGACTGCTTTGCAAGTGCAATAACCTTCTCACCCAGCTCGAAGTTACGCTGGCCAGCGATCTCGATTCGGTGTACAAGCTGAACCATCTCGCGCTCCATTTTCTTGCGCTCCTTCAACAATTTCTGTTCGCGGGTCGTGATCTCTTGACGTCCGCTGTCAACGCGCTGGGTTGCGTCAGCCAACTCCTCTTCAAGACGAGCGATGTCGCGCTTGAGTTCTTGTACCACCTGGTCTTTCTGGCTGAGAGATAGCTCGGACATGTGCAACTTCTCATTCCAAGTTGCGCTTTCTTCTTCGAGAGCGTCGATCTGCTGCTTCAGTGACGCTTTATCCTGCTCCAGTTGCTCAATCCGAGAGCGGAGACCATCAGCCTTACGCACTTCCGATTCCACTCGACTTTCACATCGTAAGCGAACGTCAGTGACGTTACCCTCCCACGATTCCTTTTCCTGTTGCAGCAAAGCGACTTGGCGTTCGGCATTCTTCAACGACGTGATGATCTCCTCCTTCTCCATCAGTTGGCGATACAGTTCGTCGATCTTCTCATTCTGGCGCATGGAAGACTCACGATTGATACAGTCAACGCGCTCCTGCTCCTCCATGAACGTTTGTCGCTCAGTTTCTAGAGCAGCATTTTCCTTCTTAATACGACTGAGTTCGCTCCGAAGTTTCTCCAACTCTTCGTGTGCTGATGCCGCACTCTCCTCGTCATCCAACAGTTCCTTAAATCCAAAGTCCAGCTGCTCAGCTAACGACGTTCGGCACTGCTGAAGCTGCTGGTACTTGGATCGGGACTGGTCCAGCTCAGTTTCCAGTCGGTAGATCTGCTCCTTCAACTGTCGGATATCGTAATCTGCCTGTTTCTGCTTCTCGTCGGTGCGAACCAGCTCATTTTCGAGACTGCGGGCTGCAAGGTCTTTATCTGCCAAGCGTCCTCGTAGCAGCGTGATTTCTTGCCTCAAAGTCTGCGTCTCCGTTTTCAAACTGTCCTTCTCGTGCATAAATTCGCTGCGAAGGCGCTCCTTTAGAGAAGCCACTTCACTGCGTAGTGTGGATACGAGCAACGAATGATCTTTCGTGAATAGACGAGATTTCACCGTCTGTAGTTCAGCCTTGGTGACCTCTTGTTCCCTGTGCAGACTGGAGATCTCGCTCTGTAGCTCGCTCTTCTCACGCTGCAAGGTCGCCACTAGCGTCGAAAGCTCCTGTCGCTGCGCCTCAATCTCTTTCCTGGAACTGCCGTCCGACACCAGCAACTGCTCTCGAAGGGTCAGCATATTAGTCGAGTTGTCTAGCTTCAGCTGCATCTCCTTGATCTCGCTGTTCTTGCGCTCAATTTCCAGCTGAGCCATCGACACCTCCGCAGCAGAGGCTGCCAATCTCCGCTGCAGCTCCTGGATCTCTGCTTCGTGTCTGCGGTTCTCATCTTCCAAGCTGCTAAACTTCTCACTGATACTATTAATCTCCGACGAGAACCGTGAGCTACTCGCGCTTTCGTTGAAGTTGCGTCCTGTAGTCTGTAGCAGCGTCCGCAACTCAGCTCGCAGTCGCGCGTTCTCATCGCTGGCTGTCTGGAGGTTCTCCAGTTGCTGCTGCATGTTCGCCTTATCCTGCTGTAGCTGTTCACACTCATTCGTCTTGTCGCCCAACTTCTGCTCCAGTTCGAGACAGCGTGTCTGTACTTCGGCCTCCTTGCGCTGCATCTTGATCTCCAGTTGCTCAATAGCCTGCGAGAAGCTCGTGAGAGTCTGCTTGGAGTCCCTTAGCTGGCGGTCAAGTTCTTTCTTTTGACGCTCGAGGCGCGCACGTTCCCTGTCCCAGCTGCACTTCTTGGCGCGCAGAGCATCCAGCTCGTCGCCTAGCGCGCGGTTCTCGCTCGCCAGCTTGGCCACGGACGCGGAGGCGTCGTCACCCTTGGCCAGTGGCAAGCAGCGCCGCAGGGTCGTGAGCTCCTGACGAGCGCGCTCTTCGCGTTGGCGGTAGAACTCGACTTGGCAAGTCAGTGCTTCGATAGTGCCCTTTTGCTCGGCATGTAGCTGGTCCAGCATGGAGCCGAAGGAACCCGGATCATCGGTGAGTCTATGGAGGGTAGTACTGTTGTTGCTGCTGCTGTACGCCATACTGCGCTTGTCGGTGGCGACGCTCGAGAGAGAGCTGGAGCTGCTGGCGTGCAGCACCATGGCGTTCGTGTGCGACGCGGCGTCGATGCGGATATTGAATTCACGCGGGAAATTTGAACGCGCCAATTTGGATTATTAGTAGAGATGTATGCTACACGTATTTTCATATGCGGAGATCTGGGTTTGTTCGGACAAGTCAGACTTGCCTGGAATATGCTTGTGGGAACCAGTCGAGGGGAAGGATTTGCCCGAGCAGAAGCGAATCAGCCAACCCAAGCACGTAACTAGACATGTCGACGACCGCGGACCTCGCTGCCCGCGTGGACAAGCTGGAGGTGGCGCAGCAGCAGCAGGATGCGCGCGTGGAGCAGCTGCAGACGAAGTTAGAGGCAGTTAAGCCTTCGCAGGAGACGTTCTACCTGACGACGGCCATCCACTACACGAATGGCCTGCCGCACATGGGTCACGCCTACGAGAACGTGTGTGCGGACGTTATCTCGCGCTACCACCGCGTGTTCGGTCGCGACGTGTACTTCCTCACGGGCACGGATGAGCACGGCCAGAAGATCGCGCAGACGGCTGAAGCCGCTGGTGTGACGCCCCAGCAACTCGTGGACAAGTACGCCGGCATCTTCCAGCAGCTCACCAAGGACCTCAACATGAGCAACAATAACTTCATCCGCACCACCAGCGACGTGCACAAGAAGTTCGCCCAGTGGCTCTTCCAGCAAGCGCTCGACAAGGGCGACGTGTACCTCGGAACTTACGAGGGATGGTACAACGTGCGTGAGGAGATGTTCGTGACCGAAACGGAGGCCCAGCTTACGGACTACAAGGACCCTACCACAGGTACACCGTTTAAGAAGATGCAAGAGCAGTCGTACTTCTTCAAGATGTCCAAGTATCAGGACCGTCTGGTCAAGCACATTGAAGAGAACCCCGAATTCCTGCAGCCAGAGGTGCGTCGCCAGGAGCTGCTACGTCGTCTTCAGGAGCCGCTTCAGGACCTCTCGGCCTCGCGTAACACCTTCACGCACGGCATTCCGATCCTCAACGACCCCAAGCACGTACTGTACGTGTGGTTCGATGCGCTGGCCAATTACCTGTCGGCCATCGGCTACCCGGACGGCCCGGACGCTCGCTACTGGCCTGCTAACGTGCACATTATTGGCAAGGACATCACGTGGTTCCACTGCGTCATCTGGCCCTGCATCCTGATGAGCACAGGCATCCCCCTGCCCAAGCGTGTGTTCGCTCACGGCTTCGTGAACGCCAAGGACGGCTCCAAGATGAGCAAGAGCGTGGGCAACGTCATCGACCCGTATGCGATGATCGAAAAGTACGGACTGGAGTCGTTCCGCTACTTCATTGTGCGCTCGGCGAAGTTCGGCCAGGACATGCCCTTCTCGGAGGATGATCTCATCAACATTCACAACTCGGAGCTCGCCGACACGCTGGGCAACCTGGTGCACCGCACTGTCAACATCTGCAAGAAGTACTCAAATGGTGCTGTGCCCGAAGCCAAGGCTGACAAGCCCTTCGACATCTACGAGCTGCTGAAGTACTCGGAGGACTCGTACAAGGACTTTGCACTGCAGAATGCTTGCATTGCGATTGTGAACGCTCTCAAGGACACCAACAAGTACCTGACGGAGAAGGAGCCGTGGCACATGAAGGAGAACGAGCCCCGTCTCGTCGTAGTGCGCACGTGTCTGGAAGCCATTTACGTGCTGGCTCACTACCTGAGCCCCATCATCCCTAAGACTGCCCAAGTTATCTTTGAGAAGCTCGGTACGGCCCCCACGACGCTGACGGCGCTGTCCCCGGACTACGACAACCTCAAGCCTGGTACTGAGGTGTCCATTGGTGGCATTCTGTTCAACAAAATTCTAACGGAGGAGGAGAAGCAGAAGCAGAGCGAGGCCGCCGCTGCCAAGGCCAAGCCTGCGAAAGCCAAGCCCGCGAAGGCTGCTACGCCGCTCTTCGCGTCGCTTGACATCCGCGTGGGTGTGATCTCCAAGGTGTGGAAGCACCCGGAGTCGGACAAGCTGTACTGTGAGGAGATCGACATTGGCGAGGAGGAGCCCAAGCAGATCGCGTCCGGTCTGCAGGCATTTTATTCACTGGAGGAAATGCAGAACCGCAAGGTGCTGGTGCTGCTGAACCTGAAGCCGGCCAAGTTGGGAGGCTTCAAGTCGCACGGCATGGTGCTGTGCGCATGCGATGAGGCTCACGAGAACGTGCAGTTCGTGGAGCCCCCCACCGACGCCAAGGTGGGCGAGCGCGTGACGATCGCGTCCGAGAGCGGCGAGCCGCTGTCGGCGGCTCAGATCAAGAAGCAAAAGGTGCTGGAGAAGGTGTCGCCGGACTTCGTGACCGACGACAACTGCGTGGCGACGTACAAGGGCGAGCAGATCATGACGTCCGCCGGTGCCTGCACTGCCAAGTCGCTGAAGAAGGCGTTTATTAGCTAGATTTGCTATCGCATTGGCCCCATTGGCTGGAGGAGTGAGGGCAGCCATGGGCCCATCAGGAATATCGTAGAGAATGACAGCTAATCGTGTGCTTGTTATTGCGCCACGCACGCGTTGGCCACGTCGACGCTGTCGACGACTTTAATCAGACTGTCACGTCGCGACTTTGTCTCATATTCTCATTCGTAATGAAAGGTAATGAGAGTACTGAGTTGAGTTTTTACATACTTAACACTCTCCCAACTAGAATTTGCAATCCTTTTATCGTGTTTTGGGAGGAATCGCCTTGATTATCAAAAGGATTGCTCACCGTATCTCTGAAGCACCGCGAGGCATTGCAACCTTTCGCATGAATGTGCTTGTCCTTGCAGCAGCGCCAACCAGATTCGAGTCGAGAGAGGACTTCCAGTTCATTAGTTCAATATCTCCGTACCCCCAAGAGCAAGATGGCGCCGATCTACGCGCTGGACGACGAGATGGTGGCACAACTGCTGTCGTTCGCTGCTCCTCGAGACGTCGAGTCCTTCACGTGTGCGTCCAAGTTCACGGCGCGCACGGTGCTGCCACGGTTTCCTGTGTGGAAGGCGCTGTTCTGTCACCGCTGGGAGACGCTCAACTTCCGTCTGCCAGGCGCACGCAGTGGCTCCGTTCCGCTTGTGATTTCAGAGCAAACGCGAAAGCTTTTCCCTAGCGACACCAGCGAGAGCCGCATGTACCAGCTGCTGGCGCACGCGATCACGCCGCTGCCGGCGTACGCAGATATCCAGCAGACACGACACTACAGAGGCAGTTTAGCGCTGGAACAAAAGTCAGTTGGTTTTGTTGCATGAACTCAATCGGTTGTGTTAATCCTAACGTTTGTTGCTTGGTCTGGTATTCAGTGTCGCGCCCCTTCATGCGCAACCTGTGAAGCCGTCTGAGGTGGTGGACTTTGGCTTCGACGGCGACATCCTGGGCGACGATCGCTGCGTGAGGTCTAATGTCGCTTTCCCTACCTCATTCCACGTCGCAGTGTTTAAGCGCCAGAACCAGCAGACAAAGAAGTTCGAGTACCATGTCGGTGTGGTCTCCAGTGGCTACTTCGAGATCTCCATCACCAAACGTATAAAGCCATCAGCGCGACGAGTACATGGAGAGGATGTGACTTCCATTGGACTGGTGACGTCGCGCTTCCCACTCGTGGACCGACAGCCGGGATGGGACTTCCGCTCCTACGGATATCATGGTGATGACGGCCAGATGTTCCACTCCAACCGAGGACGTCAATTCGGTCCTGCATTCGGCATCAATGACACTATTGGCTGCGGTGTGCGGCGAAATATGCGTGACGGTCGCTCCTTCGTCATGTTCACGAACAACGGCGAGATAATCCAAAACGACAACAGCAACATTGAGTGTGTGCATGAGCAGTGGTATCCTGCAGTCGGGCTGGACTCGTCAGATGCCATCCACATTAACTTCGGGCAGGAACCATTCGCTTACGACTGTGTCGTCGATGAGATGCTGGAAGAATGTGTGGACAACGTCGATATTGTGCAGCGGCAGTTGCAGTGGTACACTATCCACGACTCGGACGGCGAGAGTGCTTCTGACACATCCAGCACTTCAGGGAATTCACCGGGCTCGGTCAATGCGAATCTGGTGGACGAAAGTGACGGATACGACGAGTACGGTCTGGTAGAAGACTATGACGGAACCGAATGGCGATATGCTACATCCGATGCAAACTCTGACACTGAAATGTGGTGGTCTGAAGGCGAATGGAGCGACTGAGCTTGTTACCAGTGTCACAAATCACCCAAATTGAAGCGCATCGCAGTGTGTACAGGCTTTCACTTACACATAGAGATCCAAGACACGAAAGTCTGTAGTTTTCATATTAGTAAATTACACTTCTGTATTAGTCGTTTACTTCATCCATTTTTCACGAAAGCAATGCAACATCCATGCACTGCCAAGCCACTTAGAAAGCTTTTATGCTCCTGCTTCTCTCTGCTATCAATGGTATCCATTTGGTTTCCATTGATGATTAGCCATCTCTTCACTTCAACTTTCCCTTGTGTTTTGCACATAAATCCACATGGCTTTTCTATTGGCTAAAACTGAGTGCAACGTGTCATAAAGACAGCAGCGGTGCCCGCATTGCCGATGCTGGACTTGCTGTCACCTCTGCGCGGCTACATTGCGCAGAACCTGCAGTTCTACCTGAGCAAGTACATCGAGGACATCCAGCTGGAAGGATTGGGTCTCTTCGGGGGCGACCTGGTGCTCAATGACCTGGAGATTAAGCGCCACGTATTGCGCGAGAGTCTCGAGATCCCTTCAAGCTTCGACTTTTCGCGTGGTTTCATCCGTGAGCTTCGTATCCACATCCCGTGGACGCAGTTACTCTCTCAGCCCATCGAAGTGAAGCTCTACACCATTGAGCTCATCCTAACAGGCAAGAACAGATCAGCCAGAGCCGCT
The DNA here is from genome assembly GCF_000247585.1 of Phytophthora nicotianae INRA-310. NCBI lineage: Eukaryota > Oomycota > Peronosporomycetes > Peronosporales > Peronosporaceae > Phytophthora > Phytophthora nicotianae. The sequence continues at coordinate 24,319 of NW_008649115.1, read as the reverse complement.
TCGGTGGACACAGCAGTTGATAGAGAGCCTGAGATCGAGCAGCCAAAGTCCGGATGGATTAACGACACGTTGCAGAGAATCCTGGCTAATATTAGCGTGCAAGTCAACAACCTCGTGCTCAAGTACGAGAATGACGATGTCGTGTTCTCCATCGCACTGGGGGTAAGGCGGCAACGGCCTCTTTTCAGTGCGAAATTGCATTAAAGCCTTTCTTACCATTGCTTTGTGTGGATTTTATGGTGCAGACGCTTGACTTCTACTCGGCAAATGAGAAAGAGAGCTGGAAACGCAGTTTTGAGGAGCTGAAAGGAGGACGACGAGCCATTTGCAAAAGGATCGATGCCAAAGACGTCACGATTTTTCTCGATAGATACACAAATGATGGAGTTACGAAAGACGGCGGAAGACAGGACTCTGTGCGACGGAAGGTGATTGGATACGAAGTGCCAGTGCTGAGCAGAACGTCGGCTTCCGTCCGAGCAAAGTTGCAGCTGTTCCCTAATGCTGCGATGAATGGACAAGGAGACTCAAGAAGCAACTTAGCCTCTCCTGCGTCTCCTTTGCATCAGCAACGCTCTACGGCGAGCGGTGTCCGTGACGAAGGAAGTATTATAGATATGGATGGATTATTCGCGTACAAGCCATCTGTGCTGTGTGACCCGTTTTACTATTACTCGTGCAACCGCTCACGTGTGACCCCCATGTACGAGGTGGACATTTTTATCGGCGAGCTGTTCTTTTCGGTCAGCGATAGACAATTAGAGATGCTGAACCAACTGATACAGAGCGCCAGTCGCAAGATAGACCAAGCTCACGAGCTATCTTCCCAAACACGAAACCGTGACTACGTACAGAATGGCGGCGTCAAGGCCGACCCCACCGCTGTGCCTACTATTCCTGCCGTGGTCTCCCAGAAAGACATTTTAAAAGTGGACACCGCATCTAAGAAGCAAGAATCGTGGTTTGGCTGGGCAATGAACGCTCTCGGTGCAGCTGAAGACGGGGAAGAGGATGAGTTAGTTTCTGAGCTACTTGCCGAAACAAGAGGAGCTTTGCTAAAAGGCCAACCGCCCGTGAGTGATACTGATCAAGATACGCTGGCTCCCTGTGATCTTGTCACAAAAACTTCGTGTGTGCGAGTGTGTGTCAGCTCAGCCTCTTTAACTCTGCGTAAGCATGAAAAGGAAGTGGAGGTGGAGCTACAAGATTCTATAGTTGTGGAAGACGGAGAAGAGTTTGTCCCAGTTGCAAATCTCGGCATGGTCAAGGTTTCTCTTCAAACGAAGAAGAAAAAGGTCGCTCGACCGGCGGTGCCAATTCTCCACTTGACACTCAGTTATGTAGCACTCGAAATGCTAGTGGCACGCGGACAAGAGCGAAACGGGACGGACGTGGTGTTTGAAGTCGAAAAGGTGGAGCTCGTATCTGCTACACCCAGTGAAAATCGAGAGGATTTGAAGTGCAAGAAAGGAGAGGTGCTGCTCACATGGGGCTCGATCGATTCGTCTCACTTCTCCAACTGCGTGTCGCACCCGTATTTCATCAATTCATTCTTTGGAGAGGAAACAACGCGATTGAGTCAGCGTGAAAGCAGAAGTTTTGAAATTGTTAAAGTAAGTCTGGATACTGGCATTCCCATTTGGAAAACTTCAGACGCTGATCGAGACTCAGACGGGATCTCGGATTCCCCGTGTGAGTGCTTTACGACATGGAATGGCGAAAACATTCGCTGCGTTCCAATTTCCACGATATCTCAAATTTGTAAACAAGCAACCAGGATGATTGGGATTAAGGAACGAGTCCTCGATGAGGGGATTTTATCAAATGCCGTGTCGACAGCCTGGGCTTCTAGTGGATTTCCTATTTCAATCTCTGATGGAGTGGCCCGTTCATTGAGTTCAGCCGCACATGATTATCGAGTACATCGCAATCCAGACCTGGGGGCACTGGACAATCTAATGCAGCTGCTCCAGCCGCAATTGGTCGCTCTGTTTGCTCGATATATGCTGCATTCATGTTCAGCAGCCTCCCTCCATCCATCGTCTGGCTCTCCTAATATTCGCCACCGAAGCGTTCATTCGGCTCTTCGCTTGCGCTCAGCATTAATGTCGAATTTTATTGAGCGAGATGTATCGTCACCTGACGCTCATGCCAAGGAGGAAACAGTCTCGAAAGCGTTGGACATATCGATTGGCGCGGCACAAGCTGTCTTGGAGCCTCCGAAATGTGTGGAGATACTGGAAGCCCTTTCGATTTTCATGCGTAAGAAGAAAGATGGCGAGGATAAAGTCGTGGGACGTGGTGAGACGCCAACGCTATCTAACGATAACGTGGTATCGAATATTCAGACTATTGTGCAGAGTGATGTCAAGTTGATTACGGCGAGCGAAGTGCATGTTTTAGTGCCTGGCATGCATGCAGACTCAGGGCAGGATTCTGTTAGAGTGTGTTCTCGTGGTGGCTTGCACTTGGCTGGGAACGATTTTACGTGGCAGGGGAGTTTTCATCCGGGCAGCAGTAAGAATCATCTACAGCTTGGTGCTCTAACTGCTCATTTGGAAAAAACCAATAATGATGTTGCCATTTTCCCGTTGATTGAAGCGCTGGGATTCGAGCTGCTGACCACCGAAAGCTCTGCCGATGCAGGTGACAATGACGGGTTGTTCGTAAGTCTGATCAAATTAAAGATCGACTTGAGCTTAACTGCCGCACAAGAAGCTACGACTGTGGTAAACAGAGTAGTCGGCCCTCTCGGATATCCTATTGCGTGGGAGCCAATGCATTTGGCCTCAAAACGATTGCACAATTCGTTTCAGATTGAGGTGGGCCGGGCTGGTTTCTCCAGAATTGTTTCGAATCAACCCAGGCTAGTGATGGCTCAGCGTCAGTCGCTTAGCGGAGAGATAGCGTCCGTTAGTGTCGCGTTGAAGGCGGCAGAAGGCAAGAACCCCATACTCCAAGGCGGTGTTGCTCCAATGGCGATTCGAGGATCTGAATCCATCTCCCCATTTTTCACGTTTGGCATTTCGCAGGAAAAGGCATCTGGTCGAATGAATGTCGTGCCGCTGTTGAACTCGCTTGGCTTGTTTACCCTGAATCCCGGCTTGCTTACAAGTAGCTCTACGCAGTGTCAGCTGTCTGTCCAAGCGCAGCTTGCACACGTGTTGTTGGATATGCAAGGTTTAACTCAGCTCATAGGTGCTGTTCTATGTCTCGTGAGAGAAATCTTGGCAAATTTACCGGCCAGAAAAGAATCGATAACGACACTAGAATGTTCTGAAAAGGATGCAAAAGAGGGAGATGCAGCGAACAGTGTCCTAACCGGCTGGAGTTGTACCATAGATCTGAAAGCTGCCGGGGGTGATGTACGTGTGAACGAGGCACTCCAACTGAAGCTTCCTCTACTGTCACTATCATCGGTCGAGCAGGATACAGGGTCAACACAACCAGTAAAACCTGGGGGAGAACTCAAGCTCGTATTTTCTACGAAAGGTGCAACATTGCGTGCATCAGATTGCGGGACTCTCGCAGGTCTTGAGGATCCAACCATATTTAGTATTGACGACGCTGGCATCTCTGTGGATTTCTCACACAGATACGTCGACTGTCGTCATTCTTACGGGATTGATGCTACGGTTCAGGTATCGAGTATCAAAGCATCACTATCTCGCCTAAAGGTACATTACGTCCAACTGAAAGTTATTCTAACACCGTTCCTGTTGCTAGGTACTAATGTTGATGTTGTCATTTGTTGCGTGAAGCTTGTGTATCTCCTAAAACTCCCGTTCATCGAGTCTGAAGTTGAATCAAGAAAATCGCCGGCGATTGTAGTATCTCATTCGCAGGAACCTGGAAAGCGCGAGGATGACACTAAAGCTGCTTCGCGTTGTCGGTGGTATTGGAGGCTAGGAGCTCAGCTTGATCGTGCAGAGTTCTCGTGCATGGCTGATATTTACCACCGCTCAACCCGCCGAAGGAGACAAATTCGAACGGTTGTAGACGGGAAGGTGCTCAACATCGGTGTAGCTACACGGATTGGCAATTACCACCCCACTCAGAATCAGCAACAACAAGCTCCGCGACATCAGTTCACTGATATTCAGGCATCCATTGGAGATATTCAAGTGGTGGAAAAACTTCAAAACGCACGGCGAGGGGTTCGCACTAGATTCGGTGAATTTTCACGTTTGCCGGAGCATGCGTTTATGGGGATTTTGGTTTGCCTCGACTTGCCTGAACTGAAATGCATATCGGAGACCTTCCACGTTTCCAGCGCCAGTATTATCGATTTAGAATCCCTACCGTCGGCTATGCTATCGTGGCATTTAGCAAGCAGCATTGCCAAAACGTTCCTGGAAGGGAAAACTGAGTGGCGGCAACGCGAGGCAGATAGAAAGCAATCCTTTGCTGAAATCCCTCTAATCATAACCCGGGACGACCGTGCGTCAGCGAAGACTGCAAACGCATTTCCACTATTGTCAGGATTTTACCGCAATTACAGTGAAGCTGGCCTTCCTCACCATGTTATCGCTGGATCTGTGGAGAATGTGGACATTGCCGTCACTACATCAAGCTTATATTGTCTTGCTTCTGCGTTGGATATGCGTGGTAGAGGATTTACGGATCCCTCCCCCGTGTCAAATGAAACTACTGACACGGGCAAACCCGTTGATCCGAGGTCGAAGGCAACTCCAAGAGTATCCTTGGCGCATGTTGAGGTGTCTGTTTTATTTGGTCAAGTTCGTCTGATTCTCCCAAATGAAAGTATGGTGGACTCTATGCTTTCAAAACGATCGGTGGTGCCAGGAAATGTGGTGGTGGTGTTGGAATCGATGTCGTTGGCATCTGCCATACGAAATGACATATCGCTAGATGGATTAGGATATCCTCCATTCAACTCTAGAATCCTACCGAGGCGACCTACTCTTCAAGCACAACGGTTTGGCCAGTCGCAGCTTCGAATTGGGTGTAGAGCTGGCAAGATTTCTGGATTTGTTGCCGAGTTGGACTTGCACGCTGGAGAATTAGCTCTCAACGGTGTTCTCGATGTTGTTGGGCCTTTTGAAGAGTACATCGGCTATGCTGTAGGGTGTTCCGCGCGTTTCGTTAATGCGAATACGTTCTGGTCGCCGCTCAACGTAACGTGCAGCATTGAAGAGGAACCTCTGGCTAAAACTGAAGCCAACGATGCAGGAGTGAAAACAACCGCAAGCATCGCATTCACCAAGTTGCGACTCGATCTGCATAAACCATCGTTCGACGTGTTGGTCTCGCGGGTTGTGGGTATAACTCGAGGGATAAATTCTCTTCTACGATCTATCGGAGCACCACCACAGGTGAAATTGACTCCAATTCAATTGAGCAGGTCATCGGAGGTATATCCAGGTCCTCCATGCACACACCAGCGAGAAGTGGCGTTTTCGTGCGATGGAATCGAGATAAATGTGTTCACAGTGGGTAGTTCCACGCATATTCGCGTTGGTTCCATAATCGTTGCGCACAATTCATCGACCCTGTCCGGCAGTGCTTCTATCCAGAATCTGGTGGTGGGTCATCGTACTAACGAAAATCCTACTTCTAAGACCGTCGCAATAGAAGGAGTCGTCTTTGGGGCAAACGCGGACCCAAGCTTGTGGCAATTAGCTGTGGAGAACTATCCTGAGAAGTTGATCGCTGCACGATGGAGTTTTGGAGATCGTTCAGAGGGAACACTCTTCCTTAATGTACAAACGTATCAGCTTCACGTATCGCACCACTTGATCCAGGCGTTGACTGAATTCTCTTGTATCGAACCGGATTTGTCAATTTCTGACCCGTGGAGGGAGAAAGCTAATAAAAGTGGTGGCCAACCGATGGATCGCAAGTTATTCGTGTTGCAGCAGAGATGGAATATCAAGGTTCTCGTAGCTCCGAGTGTGATGTCGTACTGGAGACAAAATACCACCAACAAGGGAAAGTCAGGTATTTGGATGAAGTCTGGGCAGCTTTTCGCTAGCGTTGCGGTTGGAACCGATGAAATGGCTCAACAGTCATTGCGCGCGTATGGTCTTGCTGTCAATGATATTAATCGCTTTGTCGCTGTCCCCACACTGAAAATGATGCTGAATATGGACAAGTTCGGCCTGAACACATCCAATAACTTGCCTCCTTTGGAGGTTCATTTTTTTCTGAGAGACTCCGTCGGCCCGGGTCCTTCGCACACTTCCAGCATCTGGCAACAGTTTTCGAAGTATATTAATGGTGTGTCCGAGGCTCAGCGTTTGCTGCACGACTGCAGCGTTCGAGTCACTGGAGATCAGCATAACATGCTGGAGCGAGTTGTCATTGGTGAAGCTGGAGTCTGCCTACTGTACACTGAGATGGCACGGACCAACATCCAAGCTGAGGTGAACGAGCTGTGTGTGAAACTTTCATCACCTTCCTTGGCAGCGGTACAGTCACTATTATATGTTGGTAGCGGTAAACGCCTCGATCGTTCGACTGAAGATTTATCTGATGAACGCTACACGCGTGAGGTTGTTATGCACAAGAGCAGTACCGCTGATAACGTGGATGGATTTTTCAGCGATGATTTTAAGAACTTGCGGCGGATGGCAGAAGGCCGTCGACCATTACCTGGAGAGCTCGTATTTACGGAGTCCCTGTTGATTGAAACCCAAAGTGTTGTATCGGGTTCGGCTCTCCCCGTGGTTGATACTAAAGTCCAAGTTCATATTGACCCGAACATATTCGATATCGTGTTATCTGACGTAGCAGCTTTTCTCGTGGACTGCAACAAGCCATGGGACATGGAAGACCACGAATCGAGTGGAGAGCGGTCTTCACACGCAGGCTTGAGTAACAAGACGCACAGCTGGATGGGAATGCGCTGGTGTTACCACATACCACGCAAGGTTTGTAAGATTGTGGCAAACCCTGTGCCTATCCCTCCTAATGGAGTTCCAAGTGGCTGGCCATCATGGAATTGGAATGAGGATCAAGAAGATGGCGCGAGTCGGCATTGTGACATTCTTTGCCAATTGAGATGCTGGGATAGCAAGAAATCGTGCTATGTTGTTGTCTGCGAGTTCTTCGTTCCGTGGGAAGATACGGCAGCCAGTGCGGGCTCTGGCGAGAGGAAAGATACCAACGAACCGGGGAGCTTTGGTGAGTTGATGAGCCAGTGGTTTGATGATGACATGGAGGAAACTCGGTATCGATCGAAGATGCTCGAGTTTGGCGCGCGAACAAGAGCGTACACTTTCGATAACGAGCTTCCGTCCGACAATTGGGAGCTAAGATGGAGAGCTCCACTACAGAGTGAACAGGAGCCCGAGGTGCGTATAGAATATGTGCGGAGATTACTGGACGACTAACCCTGTGTGTACTATGCAGAACAATCAAAAACGGCTTGTCGTGAATGCTTTGCTTGCTTCGTCATTGCAAGTGCATTCCGTTTTGACCTGCGATGCCTATCAACGTGTGGTTTCGAGTGTCACGCTTCCGCAAGTTACTTTGTCTATTAGCCACGCCGGTCCTGAAAACGAATGCCACGACATCATTACCACGGAGCTCAACGACACAGAGATTTCTTGTGCGGTTTCCGGAGGCGCCCCAGCGAGAAAACTAAATGTGCGAGTATCTTCTGTACTACAAATGTATCTGGACAACATGGCTCAGCTGCTGACTGTATCGGTTATCCCACGGACAACCGTTGACGCGATGGTCGAGATTTCTTCAAAGGGGCTTGAGGTTTCTACACTGATTGGCCCCGTCTCCCTGTACCTGAATCAGACGGCGATGCTTGTAATATTTGCAATCCCAAAACTTCTGCAAGAGGACTCGAAGCAATCCCAGGCTATTACCGCAAATCCAGACGAAAGAATGTCCAGCATGCGCATACGAGTTGTCAATCACACTGGTGTGGATATCTGGTATCGACAAGAAGGAACTTCCGAGTGTTTGGTCCTACCTGCGGATGCTAGTGCAGCTTATAGTTGGCTCTCACTGGCAAGTAACCCGTTTTACCAGCTTCGCTTCGCATTAGACGATCCACGGAAGAAACGCAGCGACAACAAGCTCACTGATAGCGTGCAATCAGAACAGGAGGACCCCCGTTGGTGTGATCCGTGTAGGATCAAAGAAAACGGTGTCACCGGACGATATTTTGATGGTCACGGCTTCGTATGGATTTGCGTGGAATTGAGCGGTTTACTAACGATTGTCACACTCCGCTCATCGTTGACTGCTCGTAATTACTGCGACTTTGCTGTGCGGGTCAAAGTAAATAAGGACGGTCCTGAATATAGCTGTACCAGATCCGATGAGCTCTACCGAAACGCACCAGCAATTCGAAGAAGCGTCAACCACCATCTCAATTGCGTTTCGCTGGATGGGTCAGCTTGCACTCTTTCTTCGTCGGCAAGAAACGCTGGCAGCGTCTCTTGTATCATGGCGGAGTCCATGACAACAGTTAGCTTTGGTATCGAAGGTGGTTCTTGGTGTGATCTGGAGACACTAGAAGGAATCCCAAGTGAATTCGATCTGGTGAAAATCAGTGACAACGAAGCGGAATCCTCCAAAAGAACTCATTGCAAGTTCACCACCCTCCACCCTAAAAGTCCAGATGAACAGACTCACTACGTCTGGGTGAAGATTGCTCGCGTGCAGTGCAAGACTGTACTCCCTACGGACTTTGACCCATTGCGGCCTCATTTGTCCGGGCGATACACGTGGATGGAAATGTCGTTGTGGCCTGCAATCACGGTGGAGAACATATTGGATATCCCGGTAACTCTCAGCTTATCACAGAAGGTAAGTTTACGCTGTGCTTTGGCCCCTTCACGTTGCAGACTGACATTTTTTTTTTCTTTAATAGCTCACAACTGTCAATCTTGAAGTATCTGCCGCAAGTGAAAAGAGTCTGTCTACGATCAACCCATTTGAGCCGGTAGATGCTCAGCTGCAGTATGGACAAGGCGTGAGCAGCTCGAAGCCGCTGAAGTTTTTGTTGCAGTGCAGATCTGCGGGAGACTCGAAGGGCCAGATTTTCGTCTTTGAAGGCTGCAAAGTGGTTGTTAGCTTTTGCAGTGACCATCGGCCGATGATCCGGATAAGAACGGAACGCATTCTCAGCGTTGCCAACATGACGCCGAGCGATCTGAACATTAGTATCGGCAGCCCTCTGGGAAACCAAGGAGCTCTGGAGAGGATTGATTCATGCGTCGAGCGGTCCATTGGCTTCGCAGTGGCCAGCAATCGTCTGGTGATTGCGATCGCAACAATCGAAGACTCGAGCAGCTCATCGGACCATATTGAATGGTCTCCAGGAGTCTCACTGAATGTGAATGGAGACACAAAGCCGATTATTGTGCCACCCGCGCAGGCAGGACTGAGGAGCCTGGCAAGTGCGTACTGCATCGAATTGGTGAATTCCGATGGATATCTGAAGCTGATCATCCGTCCACAAGTTGTGGTAATCAACTCAACGGTAAGGAACGCTTGTAACTATCGTTATTGCCTGAAAGCTAACTCTTTTGCGATAAGAATTGTGACTTGAAATGTGTCCCCACAGACGGGCGAGGAAACTCACTTGTTGAAGAGGAAAACGTATCGGTACGTTTATTCCTGAAATGAGATCGGTTCGACGGTGAGACGAGGTAGCGCTAATTGTTGTTGTTGTATATTTGATGCGCAGGTGGTCTCGGGCAGCAATGCTGGCTGGAGTGTTCCTGTGTGTCTGCATAAGGAAGCAAAGAAGCGGAGTATTAGAGCGGATGTGTCGTCTTGGTTAAGCTCAAAACTATCGAGGCGTCCAAGCGAAGACCCGTCCAATGCGGCAAAGCAAGCTTTGGTGGCAAGACTATCATGCTCTTTCCGAGTGACTCTAGTGGAAGATGGGTACGAGTGGACCGATGAAATAGCAGTGTTGCTCCCGAAGATCCCTCTACTGCTCACTTCAGACGGCAAATTGAGAATTGTTGAGCCGGAGACATCGTCGTCGGCACCAACCAACACACAAGAAGGTCTGTATTCAGCCCCGTCTACCACGACGTACCGAAGACGACTGCTGATCCGCCACCATGGCTTCAGACACAAGATGCTGACCTACACCATGACCCAGAAGGAGAAGTCTATCCACATTATGTTCTTTGTGGACCACCAGCCTCCTGTGATCATCCACAACCAATGGCAAAGCACGCTGGGCTTCAGAAACGTGTCATTTCCATCGGATCCAGAGGGTGTTGGAGCGGATTTTTACCTGGAATATGACTGGGGTCTCCAGGTACGATATATTTTGTTTTAGTTGAGATTGCTTTATTGTTTGCTAATTGATGCTTTGTTAAAGGTTTCCGCGAAGCACCGCACGGCCACTACAGAAGAGAACGACACCAACAATATGGAGGTTGACCCAGAGAGCAAGTTGCTAAGTGATTGGTTAGAGGCTCCATCGCAATCCCTTGCGAACGCCGACATACCTGACACTACAGCCAGTGAGCGCATGCGGTTCCAGATCGGATCACCACAATACGGATGGTCTAATTCGCTGTGGCAAGTTGGTGGAATCCAGTTTGCATCGTTCAGCACAGAAAACGGTAGTGCAAGTGCCAAGCCTGGCCCCACATTCTTGGTCATGTGCTTTTATCGAGCAGGGTCATGGCTGATTTCCGTCACTTGCCTGGAGGATCCGACGCATGATGGTCAGGTAAATCCTACGCCGTCATTGGTCTTGCCTTCCGTGGCATCTCCAGTGAAAGCAGAGCAAACGGTTCCAGCATTCTTGAAAGTCGGCGTGGTTGTGGAGGAGCTATCTCTTCATTTTTGCGACGAGCACGATCCTCTACGGGATGCAAGGGGGATGATTCTGTACCCAGAGATCCTACGAGCGACCTGCAACGCTGTGTCGATTGTATTTGCAACGGCTCCCGATCCGCCAGAAGTTTCTCGTCACAGCACTCGCTTGGGTTATCTGTCGCACATTCGATCGTACACAACTCTGTTCGTTGCAGTTGAAGACATCGAAGTGGGGCATTTCCTACAAACCTGCAACTTCCCGGTGATCCTTCACTTCGCTGAAGCGCATGCGTCAAAGAACTTGCTTCAGTTTGATCGAGTAAAGAAGCACGAAAGACTGGGAAGTCTAATGGATAAGCTACTCGACAAGCAACTTCCCGGTGCTAACAATGCGTGCTTAGTCACCAGAGTCATCTACACGGATACATGGGACCCAATTGATATTCCGACTTATTTCCACAGCATAGAGCTGAAACTAGCCCCAGCCGTTCTCCAGGTACGCTTTGCGCTTTGGTATAAATTTATTTGTCTATTTAACTTTTTGGTGTGTGAGTACTATAGGTCGAAGATGACATCTTGACGTACGTGAACGCTTTTGTGCGGCCGCTAATTGCTGCAGTTGAGGGAGAGCTTGCTGTGGGAGCAATGCACGACGATGATTGCCGGAATATCGCACCAAGTGCTGACGTCTGGAGCTTACATGCGTATGAATCAGCAGTGGTAACGACACAGCGCAGAGTGTATATCGAGTGGCTGGAAATCAGCAACCTGCAAGTGACGATCACAGCGCGCGTATCGATTCCTGTACTCAACAGTTTTGATAGCACACCGCTGCATTTTGCATCCACCGAGATGCGTGAGGTGTTTTCTTTCCCCGACCAGTTGATCAAGGACTTAGCAGCAGACTACGTGGCTGACACGATCGTCCGCTCGCCGATGCTATTGATGTCGCTGAACATTCTTGGCAACCCAGCGTAAGTACTTGTGCAGGTATATTGTTGATCTTTTCAGTGGTGGCTGACAATCTTGTCATGCAGAGGCTTTCTTCGGAGCTTCGGTCAAGGAATTCGAGATCTGGTTGAGATCCCCTTGGCTGCTTCTAGAAACGGCTACAGTCCGTGGGTACTCACGAAGGGTGTGGTGAGCGGTGTCGCCTCCTTTTTGGGCCATACAACGGCAGCAACGCTGACGTCGGTGTCTGGATTCTCGTATTCCATTTCGCGGACGATGGATCAACTGACGCTACCGCCTGATCAGCTACGAAAGCGCCACTACACGCGTCCAACGCACTTGTCGTCAGCACTTGCAGATGGCTTGGGGTCTCTAGGATCAAGTGTTGTTGGTGCAGCAGCTGGAGTAATTACTACTCCAATTGCAGTTTACAAGGAGCGTCAGATGCAAGGACTCGATACTGGAATACGAAACGTGGTAGGCGGTGTTGGTATGGGGCTGGTGGGTATTGTTGCTCGTCCGATGGGTGGTGTTGCGTCGCTAGTGTCAATGACCTCAGATGGACTGCTATATGGAATGGGGGGCAGCCGTACACCATTTGATGATTCCGCCTCGCGGTTTGATGCAAGACCTAACGAACTTCTGCGGTACAAGTTGAAGGTACTACCCGATGCAATTGGAAGCAATTTGATCTTTGCGCACGGTATTTGGGTTATCCCGGATGGGAATACCTTGCTCGTTCCCGAGCAGGAACTTGACTACATCTCAGAAGAGCAGTTGGAAACTCTGGAACCACTTCGAGACCTTTTACTGCCACGTGATACTACGCATCGCCTGGTTCAAGTGACGGTTGTGTGTTCGAATGAGTGCGTGTATGTCGTGGGAATGAGCGGTGCACAGAATCAAGTCGTGTTGGCTCGAACACCGTTGAAATCGATCGAGGCAGTTGAAGAAAGTCTCAAGGAACCCACCGTTTTTGATTTGGGCATAAAGACGCCAGCGAGCGCAGAATGGCTGCGTTTCCGACTCCCGCAGCGGCAACGGCGCCAGTTGAGCCACCAACTTCGCCTTTGGCTGACTGAAGATTCAGTTTTGTAATTGTAACTTGTATATATGAGTGATTTTTGTGTCCAGGTCAGAGTAGATGGTTTTGTTCTTTTTGGCAGCGCATGGTCCCACACGAATACGTCGGACTGGGAATTGTTCTCAAAATCCAATTTGTAGTCGCGAGCTCAGGGCGAAGATGGAGATTGACGAAGGTGCTAATTTTCCCTCTCGAAGCGCAGACTCGGGCGAAGGGGGCAAATTTTCGGGTGGAGATAACCTCTTCCGACTGATGAAACTCGTTCGTGAGACCCAGTGCGAGAGGGAAGTGGTGAAACCAGTGCTGGACGAGTTGGAAGTCATGCGAATGTGCCGTAGCTTCGGGATGATGTCGTCGGTTAACCCCAAAGATTTTGATTTCAACGTTTTACACGCTCGAGAGTTCGATGACGATTTCATCCGCTTTCTGCGTTTCGAATTGTTCGAAAACGCGTGTTTTGGAGACGTGAAATTGAAGGGTGTGTTCGGCAAGCAAGCACAAGTAGCGGAAATCTTAGTCGACATGAAAGCATGCTTTGTCAATGCAGTTGGCATACTTGCTGGGGCAAGTGAAGGGATATACTGTGTAAAGGTCAAACCTGAACACAGCGAGGGACAGTGTAACGGGGTTGGCAACATTGCTGGCTTGGTGGTGTTCCCTTGGATCTGTGACGAGCTGTTTGAGCCGCAAGGGCTTCGTGATACTCCAGCATTCGTACTGCGATTTCTGACTGGGTTGACGTCGGATATTATATGCTGCACGTCGAAATCCGATCTGGAACAAGTCGCGGCAGCGATGGCTGCTTCGGAGGAGCAGGAAGACGACGAGTTGTCTTCGTATTCGGTGTCTTTCCATATCGAGAAGCAAGAGGATCAACCCGATAGCACGTCATGTGTGGCAATGACCTCCGTGGAATTGGAGACACTCCCTGAAGACTACTCCAATATCTGCTTGCTAAAGGGAAGTTATCCAGCGATAGCTGTCACGAGGACAATGACGTCAGTGATCCGAACGGAGCCATTTCGACGTTTATTTCGCCTGCAGGTGGAGGTGCCCTTTGCGGAGTGGCTTAAAGCTGAATCGCAGCATTGTCGGATTGAGTTGAACCCAGGAATTGTCCGATCGGTTAAGCTCTGCCAGAACATCTTGAAGGCGTTTGATATGTGGCCTGAGGATGAAATAAATGCTGCTCGTGAAGCTCAAGAGAAACAAGAGCAAGAAGAATACGATCTGGCTGCAAAGACGCTGAAAGAGGAAATTGCGGAACAGAGAGCCATGGTGGATCAAGTAACGAATGAACTGTTCCGACTCCACGTGGGAGATACTGTGAATGAAGCTTCGGGTACTTCACTGCAGACAGCCTTGTCAGCTTACGAGGCATTTCGAGAGTGGGTCAAGTCTACGTGCCATTGGAAATTTGACAAGAAGATTCAATTGATCTTAGACGTGCCTGAGCGCCTAAGAGAAGTTGAGGCAATGCTTCTCACCAATTCATCGTGCTACGATACTGGCGAATTAATCAAGATACTGGAAATGTGCTCCACCACTTCGAAGTCGAACCTGTTGAAAGCTGTGAACAAGCACAAAGTGAAGAACTCGAATCCCGACGTGAACATGGGAGCGCAGAAGCCTACGTGGGAATCGTTTTTGGAGGAAGTATCCAAACCTTTGGCTGAGCTGCGCACAAAATGGTGGATTGCTGTAAAAAGTGTCTTCGCAGCAGCAAATGACGTGAAACTCAAAGAGCTAAAGTGCAACCAGAAGCAAAGTAAGGCGGCTTGGTACGGCAAGATCATAGGGGGCAAGTTCGACCAGCTGCGTGAAGTTCTGCTATCGAAAGATGGATTGCTGTTTAGAATGAGCGCTTGTCCCAATGGCCGAGGAACTGTCTATTGCGAGGGTTCGAAGGAAGTGTATGCTCAGTCTTGTGCGTTCCAGGATATTGTCAAGCTGGATATGCAAGAAGGAAAGCCGAGACGCCAGGAGTTGCTGGGTCGGCATCTTCTAAACCCGGGCGAAAATCATGTGGCGATGTTTACTGTTAAGGTGCGGTCCGTAATCCAAATTGTCACTGGCACACAACGCATGTGCGTCAAGTTCATCTACTTCCCACCGAGCACGGATCCCCGTAGACCGTCACGTGCGAATGAAAGGGTCATTCACACGCTTGGAAAGTTTGCTTCGCTTTGCGATTACGATGCCCGCAACAGAATTCTGACCTTTCTCTCAGAGGATTCGGTGGGGATTTACAAGCTTGACGGGTCGTTTAAGAAGATGGAGCTCATGAAAAACGTCGACTTGGGCGTGCGCTCAACGCTGGCAGATTTGCCATTCAGAGACGTTATGCTGCTAGACAGCACCGTGTACGTGACTGATTCGAGTGGACGTTCGCAAGGTGTTGACATTCACAATGACCAAACGTCCAATGTCGTGAATGTACACGATCAAGACGAGATACCTTCATCGTGCAGCCGAGTGCTAGAACTGGCGGACAACCTCGCTATCGGAGCGGTGTCGTGTGTACCAAGCGATGACGGGGCCTTCGAAGGAGTTCTGCAGTGTGTTTCTCGAGACGACCATCGTCACCTTCCAGCATTGAGTCTTGGCGTCAAGTTCCTCACTGACCGGGTGAGTGTCCAACATGTCGACGACCGAGTACTTGTACTTGATCCGTTGGCACAGAAGGTGTATTTCTTTTCGATCCAGGTGACTGTACGCAGTGATTCGTACCGAATGCGGCAGTCCGATAATGCGGGTTCGAAGAATACTGAAAGTGATGCAAGCAATGCAGATTGCCCGCGCAAGCAACATTGGCTGTACACATTTTACCACGTTTTCGAGAAGTTCCCTGTGCGTGGCTTGCTGGATGTTGAAGTACCATCACCCGTGTCGATTCTTGTTGCTTGTCCTGGTGTCGAGGAAACGAATGCTGCGCTTGAGAATTACCACGACTTCCTGTCGCTATTGATGAGCGACTTGATGGCACTTAACAAACCGTTGTATGGACTAGATCTAACCAGCGGTCTCGCCGTGAGGTCTTCACTGGGTGGAGTGACTATGAAATCGAAGCCGCTGAAATTATTTTTTCAGGCGCTCATCACATTCTTGCCGATTCAAATCTGCCGTGCCGAGGGGAACGCACTGACAGTGCTTTATGATGGTATGGACCAGTCTCTCGAGCCAGAAGACGAGATACAAGCATGGGGAGCAGCAGATATCGCCGAGTCGATTCGATTCGGCCTCCTATCTCCTCTGCTATGCGCCTGGCGAGGTCGCTGTGCAGTGATCACATCAATGGGGAAGCAGTCGACAGGAAAGAGTTACTTCCTGAACCATTTGACGGGATCGTCGTTCGCTATTGCCGGGAACCGCTGCACGGATGGTGCCTGGATGACTCTGCGTATCATGGAAGATATGTTGCTTGTCGTGTTGGACTTCGAAGGCTTGGGTTCTTTCGAGCGTACTGACCAAGAGGATGTGTTCTTGTCAGTGCTGAATGCCTCTTTGTCAATGTTCACAATTTTCCGGATGGAAATGCGCTTCGATAAGGACATCGACGGTCTATTCACGAAGTTCCAGAAAGGAATCAATTTGCTGAAGAGTGACGAAAGACTTTTCCAAGGAAAGCTGTACATGAGTGTGAAAGATGTCAATCCAAACGATCGCCACGGTGTACTCTCTGAGTTCCAGCACAAATTCCAGAAGATGGTGACAGTTAATCGCGACAAGAATTTTCTCACCGAGATGTACTCTGGCCAACTGAAGATCAACTGTTCTCCACCTTTAGGAACGTTGGGATACTACGATTCTCTTCGACACGCTCGACAACTGATCGAGGAATTGATAAATGATCCAGATTTATCGCGTGGATTCAAGAGTGGGAGTTCTTTCCACGATTGTATTCGTTTGGTACTGGCAAAGATCTCTATTCTGGATTGGACAGCAGTCGATGAGAGTTCTCAGCGACTAGAGATGAACGAGCTCCATCACTACCTGGAGCGATTCGAACTGGGTGTTTAATCCCCGTAGAGGCTCAAGCGAAAGACGAAAGTCTGTCTCGAATCCTGAAAGACCCTTTGCTGCACGACAACACTGAACTGTACATGCTCAATTTGGTGCAACTTTGTTGTGACTATCCCGACTTTTCAGAAAACTGGGCAATCGTCAATCAAGAAGTGGCTTTAGGTGAGATGGATGATGAAGATGTTGATTTTGGACCTGCAGCGTGCTTCCAAGCAAATACAAGTTCTATCCACTTTACTCTGCAGAATCTCTTTCAGCGTTATCTGGCGCTGATTTCGAAGGGACCGCTTGAAAAGATTGTGGACAAGGACTACGCCAACTTCGACGCTTTGTTGTCATTTCTGGTTTGCCGTCGCAAAACAAAAGTGTCAAACAGTTCTTGGGATCCGAGCGATTCATGGACGAGTGGGAGCAAATCGAGCAGACGTATATTCTCCCGTTTGAGGCACTATTCAAGCGCTGTCTCCATACTTGTGCTAAGTGTCAGCTTCAATGCATGCGGTCAGTATGTCACTCGTTTGATGAGGATCATGATTGCGGTATGAGTCATCAATGTCGCGGTCTTTGCGAATACTGCGCTCTGAACTATCGACATGGCAAGGAAATGCCTCGATGCGTGGGAAGAGCTGGCCATGAAGGCAAGTGTGACTGCGTGAAAGGTGATCACACGTGTGGGGCGGAGTGTAGTCTGAAAGGTGCTTCGAACTGTGGTGGGCTCTGTGTGTTGATTGAAGGACATGAAGGAGATCATCGATGCTCAGTGAAGCAACACGCGTGTGGAGCTTTATGCAGTGCGACAATTTGCCGTGGCAAATGCATTTTGAACGCGGAACATCGTCACACAGTGCACAAATGCGCCGAAACGCAGTGCAAACACGCGTGTGAGATGGATGGCTGCAAGGAGCGGTGTAGTACTGCCAATCACTTCCATGATCAGCCCGAACTAGGAGTGAGATTCGCTGAGGAGAATGATCAAAAGTGTGAAGCAGAACCATCGCTACCTGGAGAGATAATTCACCTGTGCAGCTCGCGTCACACATGCAATGCAGCTTGTGAGATGGAAGGCATCTGTGCTAAGAGTGTTCAGGTCTCGATCGACAAGTTTTTGGGGTCACGTGACACATTTGACTATGAGCTGAAGCAAATGATAGGAATCCGCAACAATTGTGCGATTGTCCTTCAACCTGGGGAATCAAACCACGACGGTAAAACTCACTCATGTGTGAAGCTGCTGCCGAATGGAACCAGAACTGTTCACGGATGTGGGGTGAGATGTGAAGCCTGTGAGTATTATTGCGATAAGCGCGTTGGACACGAAAGGAGAACACTCGGTAGCGCATGGAAATATGCGCAACATGCATTTCGTAGCAGAAGATGATGTCATCAAATGGGAAGACCACAAGTACTTGCCAGGCGAGAAGGGAGTTGCTGAAATGTGCAACATGTATTGCTCTTCGGCTGGCAGGGGCCACGTGCACTACTTGAAGTGCGACAAAGAGACTGATTCTGCTTGTGTGTACACTGACCTGCAAGACCAACGCCGTCACTGCACCAACGATCTTAAGCCACGTCCAGAGCACCAGGTCGATGAGCTTCTACATGAAAAGTACTGGAAAACGATCGGGTGGGAGGACCCGTGCCGATCTGCGGTTGAACGTGCACTGTTTGCCAAGTGTCCGTATTTGTGCGATGCAGCGGAGCACAATGGCGAAGGTAAGCCGCCATCCTACTGCGACTTGGAAGCTTGGCACCAGCCTGCCTCCACTCCCTCTACTACTGAGCGAAGAGGGTTTTCCTACATCTGTGGCCACCGCTTTGCTTGTTCTCATGCGTCGCCAACCGGCAAGGTGCACCATGTGTTCGTATTGGACTGCTCGGGATCAATGCGAGGCGAACCGTGGCAGGAATTGGTGAGTGGCGTTCGTGGATATTTGCGAAGTCGATTGGCGACTGGCGTAACGCAAGATATTGTGTCGGTTGTCACCTTCGGTGCTCGAGGTATTATTGAGTTTGAGGCCGTGCCAATCAATAGCGCTCCCAGTCGGCGTATCGACTTCCACGGCGGTGGGACTTTCTACTCGAATGGTTTGAATCAAGCTAACGCCATTTTATCACGCACGAACTTGAGCGTGTACAAGCCAGTGATGATTTTCTTTACGGATGGACGTCCAGCGGATCGCAAGAAAGGACCTGCGCTGGCGGTGGACGTTCGCAATCGTTTTGCCAAGTTTGGACTGCGGACGTTTGTCGTCGGATACGGACGAGCAAGTGACATGGGGCTGGAAGATTTAGCGGAGAAGCTGGGAGGGTCGGTGCATGAAGCTCTTACGACCGCGGATCTAGGAGAGGCCTTTCGCTCGATCTCGATGTCGTTGGGAGCTCGCGCCGGACTCATTCACACCACAGCCGCTGCTTGAAATATCAGGAATGTGGGGGCATATCAAAGTTTGCTGAAGTTGGAGTTGCTTCAGTTTAAGAGCTGCCTTTAAATCTGACCTGCTCATCATTGTGCTCAATAGCTCTTATAAATACCACTTAATAATGAAGCTGGACAGAGGCACGAAACAGGGAGAAATTAATGCAACCAGAAAAACGGTCCTGCATCCGAAAAAATGTCCTGCAATATAGGACTATTTGTAGGACCAATTCATGGCTTGC
>NW_008649115.1:3668-4292 GCF_000247585.1 Phytophthora nicotianae INRA-310 | reverse complement strand
GACTCGGCTGTGAGCAAGCGGCGAAGCTCACGCCGCAGTCGGTCGCCCTCTGTGTCCTCAGACGACCGTCCGAATCCACGGTTCATGTGCCGTGAGCACAGTCCTGGTTCAGAGGACGAGGCCAAGGCCCAGAGCTTCCGCAGTGTGTCTGGGGGCTCCGCGGGAGGGCACACTCCAGTGCCCGGCGAGCACAGCGTTGACAGCTTGCACTCGCTTGCTAGTGATCTCGATGATCACGGTTCAGAGACGCCTGAGCGCTCTGAGAGCCCTGCCGACAAGGCTAAGGGCTCGTCCAATGCTGGCGGCGACGAGGGAGGGAAACCTCCGAAGAACCTCTCGCTCGCCGAGGGTCTTCAACGTGCTCAGGCTGCTAAAGTCGCAGCCACTGAGGCCCAGCACTTAAAGAAGCGCATGGCTTCTAGGTCTCCACTCCGCGAGGGGAAGGAGACCGATCCGAGAGCCCTGCCGACAAGGCTAAGGGCTCGGCCAATGCTGGCGGCGACGAGGGAGGGAAACCTCCGAAGAACCTCTCGCTCGCCGAGGGTCTTCAACGTGCTCAGGCTGCTAAAGCCGCAGCCGCTGAAGCCCAGTACTCTAAGAAGCGCATGGCTTCTAGATCTCCAC
>NW_008649115.1:0-1109 GCF_000247585.1 Phytophthora nicotianae INRA-310 | reverse complement strand
ATTTCAGAAATCTTTTCACGACTAGGTACGAATTCAACAGTCGCGCGATCTTATCAGTTGTCAGAGGCTGTCGTTATCAAATTATTCAATCAAACGTAAAAGGACTTGAGATTTGTGATTATCATAAAAGCATGCCAGTGATTTTACGAGAATATCCGAAATTCAGTTGATGTCAGAGACTTAGAGAGGATTTAACGCAATTTCAAGTGTGGGTAGTGTGAAATCGCAAAAAAACGACTTACTGCCTTATATATTTTACTAAAATCATTTATATTACCCCCCCCCCCCCTTATCAAATAATACTTATTATATATATTTATATATTGATTTTTATAGAATCACATAATCACAATATATATATATATATGATAGAAATATATAGAGAGACGCTCTAGACATTGAAATCGATAAAGGATGTGAATTTATAAGAGAAATAATCACCTGGAATCACACTATTGAATTGAGACTCACCCATTATTAACTACCAGAGAGTCAATAAAGACGCCTCAGCAAGATGCGACTAACGCGGAGAAGAAACAAAAAAATAACATACTATCAAATCAGAGCATCGATTTCATCAAGAAGACACGAATGCACAGTCAC
The DNA here is from genome assembly GCF_000247585.1 of Phytophthora nicotianae INRA-310. Taxonomy (NCBI): domain Eukaryota; phylum Oomycota; class Peronosporomycetes; order Peronosporales; family Peronosporaceae; genus Phytophthora; species Phytophthora nicotianae. The sequence continues at coordinate 506 of NW_008649115.1, read as the reverse complement.
TCCTTTTTTATCAAAAAAATAAACACAATGCAATAACTGGGGTCGATCATGGCGGCCATACGATACTCTTTCCCTCGTGCATGTAGAGCTGGTCTCACAATCTCAGATGGTTTAGGAGTCAATAGTTGATGCTGTTAACTCAACAGCGGTTTCATCAGATCTACGCCAGCCTCTGTTGCCGAACGAGAGCTCAAGGTACTTGCCGATTTCAGAATCTGGCTTGAATATATGCTTCTCGTATAACCAGCGACAATATCCTCTGTCGTGCTTATGCACTGAGTAGATGCACGCTCCGCGGTGTTTACCAAAAGTAAGAAGTGTACTCATAGGAGGATATGTATATATAGTATCAAAGATAATAAATCATCGAACTAATTCAACTAGGATAATTACTGCTCGCCATCAGGCAAGCTTACAATACGTCTAAGTATGCTTACATCTCTTTTTTATCCTCAATCAGTTCTATGGACCTCGCCAGTGAGACGGTCGATCTCGAGCTCTCTCTC
>NW_008649114.1:76507-78181 GCF_000247585.1 Phytophthora nicotianae INRA-310 | reverse complement strand
CTTTGTCGTCCTCCCAAACCTCGGTGGCTCCCATATGCTCGTGACCACGATACTTCCGCATGGTTCGAGCCCGCAGCATCTCTTGTGTGCATAGCCCAAGAGCCATGTATTCTGCTCCCGTCGAGCTGAGCGCCCACCGTGCGCTGGTTCTTCGAATTGAATATCATTGGAGCTCCGCTGATCATTACCATGGACCCCGATACTGATCGACGGTCATCGAGGTTACTGCCCCTGTCCTCGTCCGTGTACGCCGTCAACTTGACCCTACTTGACGTGCCGTTATAGACAATGCCGAGCTCTCGAGCGCTCTTCACCTATCCCAGCACGCAAATCGCAGCCTTCCAGTGCTGCTGCCCAGGGTTCTCGAGAAATCGTGACAGCTGCGTCACGATGTATGGCACGTCCGGCTGAGTACACGTCGTAATGTAGAGAAGACAACCGATGAGACCTCGGCAGAGCTTACTCTGCATCTCACGCCGCTCCACTTGAGTCGTCGGCGATTGTGCACTTGTGAGTTTTACCCCCAACTCACACGGGTTCACCACCACCTTGGCGTCCTTCTGGTGGAATCGTCCCACTACGCCGACGCTATATCGAGTCTACTTGATCATGAGCGTCGCAGACGAGTAGTCGTGGTCGGTCCCCATTCCAAGAATGAACTTGGCCTCACCTAGCTCCTTCATCTTGAACGCTCGTTTCAGCGCTGCCTTGACAGCTTAGATCTCCTTACGCGTTCTAGCACCAATAATCATATCGTCCACATAGAGGCATACATTCACCAACGAGTCCTCGTTGGCCTTCACATAAACACACGCGTCGGCACCACAGCTGCGAAAACCAATCTTCATGAACACGCGGTGGATTGTCTTGTTCCAAGCACTTGCTGCCTGCTTCAAATCATAGATGGCCTTGTCTAGCCTGCATATCATGTTCTCAGCGTTGGTGATTCCAAAGGTACCTCCACGTATACGCACGTCAACAGATACAGGTGACTCGTAGCCCGACAACCCCAAATCGGGCAATGCATCGATATTGAGTGCGCCGGACTCCAACGCCATGCTGCCACCGAGTACACGAAGAAACCCTTACTTGAACCGCGTCTCACTAGCCCCATTTCCGCCGATTGGGTTGTCATCGTTGTCGCTCTCGGTGTCGCTGCCGTCCACGACAATCAACTGAGCATCGTCAGCCTGAGTACAACATAGCAAAACCATATAATACAGCATAAGTCAACATAGAATACATCATAAGCGACACCATAACATCCAACATTAGTGGCAACAAACCTCTCGCTGCTTGTCGACGTCGTCAGCGTCAGGGTCACCGCCAAAGGAAAGACCTCATACGCGTCGGGGTCATCATCAGGTCCCATCCGCTTGAGAGAGTGCACGAGCTTATCGGTGGCATCGTCTTCGCGGTTGTTGTCCCACCAACTATGGCGATCTCGGGAAGCGCACCCACCCTAAGGGCCGGACGACGCGGAGTGGTTGGTCGTGGTCCTCCGTCTTTGTCTCCTCGTACATGCTTGATTCCGCCTCTTTGTCACGGCCAGCGTCGTCAAAAGCCACATCGGTTTCGTTGCCGCCCTCCATGGCGTCAGCTCTACCGCCGTTGCCCACGGGCACAGCTACATCCAGCACTCGGCGTTCTCCAGAGCCGACGTCGCCCATGGTG
>NW_008649114.1:71730-73587 GCF_000247585.1 Phytophthora nicotianae INRA-310 | reverse complement strand
GATCTTCACCACCGTCGAATCGACCAGAAGCAATCTAGTGATAAATAAGCATCGCGTAGCTACCGAGGTAACTGTAATCGATTGTGAGTTCGTGCGACTTGCTTCATTACAGCTACTTCGGTCATCGCAATGCGTTTAGTTCTTGACACTGCTTGCTCTATTCGAACTTCTTCTCTGCAAAACAGGTTATATTGCTCTTGGGATGTAGATAGTTGTTTAAATGATAGCGGATCGGTAAGAATGATGTCATCTCGGCGACGCACTCTCGAGAGAGCTACATACGCAAAAGAAGTATTGGGTACTGCTTTTGAGTGGAAAACAATCTTTGCACAGGTCAAACCTTGGATCTTGTGGACTGTAATAGCACAAGCCAGTCTTAGTGGAACTCCTTCTCTGAAAACACTTAGGTCACTGGTCTTCTTCGTCCAGCTAAGGTTTCTAGGAACAACAGGTACAATATTTGCCACACCAGGTAGGAACGAAGGACCGGCGTACGAATACGTTATCTGAACAAGTATTATAGGTAATGCTAAGTCCTTACAGAAGATAAAGCCGTAGATGGCGCCGTTGGTGCCATTACAAAGACCGGCAGATTGTTCCATGTTAAAGGTTAGTGTCACAGGTGCTGCAACCACCAGTTTTACAACTCTGGAAACCGCCCGATCTCAGTTTTCGTTTGCTGTTTCGGCTTCCTCTACTAGTGCTTGGTTAGAGTCAGGTGGTATTTCTCTTTGACTTGCTAGCCGCTTGAGCTGCACGGTGTGCTTCGATCGAATTTGAACGACTGGAAAGGTACTAGACGCTAAGCTGTTCTGGTTAGCATCGGAAACATCCGCATTTAAATAGGCGATGTGTTTAGCGGTTGAAACCCATTCAGGCATCTCTGCTTTTTTCATGTATCTTGTGTTGAACAAGTCGACGTCTTCTGGTGTCGCGCACTTTTGCCGCAGCCAAATAAAAGCTGCATGCCATTCAGGGTCTGCCTTACCTTTGTTTTGGTTCGTCAAGCAACATACGTATGGAATCGTCTCCCAAGTTTCTCTTCCTAGCTGCTGTACTGAGTTGTGAATTTTCAAAGAGGGAGTCGACAGAGAGTATGGAATTACAGTGTCTAGTTGCGCTGAATCTCCTGTAAAGATAATATCACGACCTCCAAATGGCAATTGCCTGCATTTCGGCCAAATTTCCCGCATTCTCTGGTCGATCCAGTGTAGCATACCACACGAAATAACGCTAATCTCATCTATTATGACAAGGTGAACATTTTGATATTTGTCCTGTAGCCTTTTTAGTGTAGTGTGCCCACCTTTGGCAGTAGTTAAAGACTTGTATGGAGCAGAAAATGCATTGCGTGAACATGATTTTAACTCTAACGCGGAACAAATCGTTTGACCCCTGATATTGAACGCAGCCGTTCCCTGGTGAGCTAAGAGGAGGACTCGTTTGGATCTTCGTCGAGAGAGATATTGCTCATTAAACACGGTATGCAGGTCTTTGACGATGTGTTTAATTAACCAACTGTTTCCAGAGCCTCCCTCTCCGTGAATGATCATTTCCAGAGGTAGACATTCACTGTTTTCTGTGTGAACCATGAATCATTTGCGGGACTACCTCATCGCCAGTGCAAACGGAACCCACTGTGACTCGTACATAGTATCATTAACGGGGTTTTCATCGTCGTCACACACAGTGTACATGTAGTTATTGTGTTTTTGCTTTTTTCGATCAAAACATGTGTTGCCACCTACTTCTCGCTGAAGTTTAAGCCAGGGTTTAAGGTATTTTTTCACGAAGACACGAGCTCTTTCAATATCTTCGGTGGTATAATTGTATTTTGGTATCCACGCAACTTGGGTT
>NW_008649114.1:68468-69755 GCF_000247585.1 Phytophthora nicotianae INRA-310 | reverse complement strand
GGATCCTCCCAACGTTTTAACTCGCCCACTGGGTAGTGAGTTTTTCCAGCTGCAACATTCACCGCAAAAATATTTTTTCTGCCTCGGTTTGCGTATCAGATTGATCAGCTTGTAGCTCAATCGATTCCTCGACATCAAAACATTCGTCAGTGCGATTTTTTCCCGATTATGGTCGTTCACATTATCAGTTTGACTGATAATTATGGTGTGAGCTGCACCCTGAGATGGGTGATCCTGCTGATCTCGTGTGTCTTGTCCACGGGGTAAGTCATCTCGCGTCGTCCGAAGCTCATTTTCTTCCTCTTGTTTGAGTTCAATGCTAGTTAATGACGCATCAGGGTCCGAACTGGCAATTTCAGCCAAATTCTTCTCTGATATCGTAACATTTTTGTAAAGAGGGTAGTGTACTATCAGCCACTGCAACGCAGTTCGAACTACATCAGGTCGAACTTTGATAAATGTTTCCCCTCGACTTGTACTGGATCTTAAGAGAACTACCCCGCACTTCGACAAAGGCCGAGGTAACGAAAGTGTCACTTCATGAACATCCTTCCAGTAATTTACGGAATTTCCTCTTTAAATTGTTGCTGGTCTTTGTAGAGATTCATGCACGTAGTAAAACAGACTCCAAGACCAACTAATCTGGCCTCTGTTCGGTTTAGAGCAGCTAGTTCAACTGGTATAGGCGATATACGAAAGCCACTTGCACGGCAAAACTTAGGGATTTTTTTTTGTCAAAAAAGTGTGGCAGCGATTGCAAATCCAAATAAAACACACACCACTAGCATCGGGCTCTGTAATTGCTTCAGCAATTGCTTCGCAAACCCTGTCAGCGTTTTTCAACGGAGCAAAGTATGTTTCCCTCGGCAGGTAGCGCTTCTTGACCATCCGAGCAGATTTTGAAAGCTCACCGCAGCTCCCGCAAATTCGCACTAACGGGTTGTCGATGCACTCAAAGAAAGCTACGACAATATCAATTTTATAATAGAAAAATTGTAGCAATCGCCCAGAAACGTGCCTTTTAGCGTACTGTACGTACCTCGAGCGTCTGTGAATTGGTATCGGTTTCTTTGCTCTATTTCGGATTTTTTCTGGCCTTCTTCAAACGATCAGGCCAATTTTGAGCTGCCGTATTTTGCTTTCGAGTGTCCTCCGAGCGTAGAACGCGCGCGGCTTGTTCAACATTCTCCGCATCCTCTAGACTCACACTGCCTGTTTGAGCTGCCGGCATTCCTATATCCGTTAGCCGTCTCGACAACCTCCTTAAAGTTTTCTTTGCCACCTTCG
>NW_008649114.1:63614-65956 GCF_000247585.1 Phytophthora nicotianae INRA-310 | reverse complement strand
CAATGTAGCTTGATTGAGATCTGACTTGACTTGTGCACCAGGCGGTGAATTCGATTGTGGCACATGCTCCAACTTGGGCATTCACCGAGCGAGTCATTTGCCTGCCGCCCCTCCAAAGCACAGCATCCTGGTCATCCGAGCCACCACCGAGTCGTAAAGTTATAATACAGCATCCAAGAGACCAGCATTCTTACTCTTTTTACAGGCCAGATTTTTTTACGATAGCATTAACTCTTACAGGTTTTTCCTGTTTTTAAGGGCTTATAGAAGGGTGAATCACGCAAGATAACCGACGCGTCCACAGCAAAAAAAAAAACATTTTTAGCTCAATTTGAAGGGTCACCATAGAACGACAGAAAATCCTTGTTTAATAAAATGTGCCCTCAGTTTAAGAACTTTAGCGACTTGGCGTTTCGATACTTCAAGTGAATAGAATCAGCCTGACAATTCTTATAATAATGAGCACAATGTTATTAAACCGAAGGAATTTTCGTCGTTTTTGGCCCTTATGTAGACGATTATAAATTGTCACCCTAACCCATCCCAGAAACTAATATATCCACTTCGTAGGAAAGAAAAAGAGAGTGTAAATAGGAGTATGTATTATACAACAAATACACACAGTTATAGGGGGGGGATTCGCCCCAATAATAATTATGGTATTATATTGCGGAATAACGTATTATTGGAAATCACAGGTTCCCGTAAAATATCCACTATCATCGGTAATAATTGTATTGACTTTTTACCACAAGGAAAAAAGTGACAAGAGTAAATCTCGTGGTTGAACAAGACTATATCGAATGGTTGGCTCCTACGGGTCTTACCCAAGTTCTGCATCATCTCATGACTGCTCATTCTCAATTCTGACAAGTACAAGCATCATGTTCACCTCTCGAGCCATTTCAAGCTTCTTCTACACCGACTGCGGTGTCGGTCAGTTCTCCTGCAAGCTGTGCGGAAACGTCAGCAAGCAAGCCTCTGGAACAGGCCTTATAATTTTGAGTGGCAAGAGACCCGAGCAGGATCATAAAGGACCTAGTGACAGATTCCAGCTTCGTAACAGGTGTGGGACTCGAACTCGTGCGTAGTGGATTGGTAGGGTCGTTCCCAACCCTCTACACCGTTCTCCCTAACAATATAGTGTAATAATTGAATAATTTCTTATTGATTTTACCGATACGGAATAACGTATAATGTTTTCAAAAACGTCAATACAATTTCATATTTTACTGTCAGAGCTCTGCTCTGTACATATGCCCAAATGGCAGCTCGGGTACTTGCAGCCTTTCTTCTCTCCCCGCAGATATGCGCTTCTCGCTTCTCTTCGATCACGGTAAACTTCAGAAATGGATTCTTTTCTCGATAACCAACGAGGAAAATCTGACTATTATGTCTACTTCAATCATAATTAGACTAAAAAATGTTGAAAAATGAGAATATGAACGATTTATCCACGTATCCTGAAGAGTATGTGCAACATTAAATTCAATCGAAAACTACATATTAAGGTTTCCGTTGGGGTTTTCTTTTACGTTAGGTGCTTCATGCAGCGCAGTCGGTTACAGTAAATGCATCTTTCATGCGATGTGGAGCTGTTGGTTCTGATCAGCGCAAAGAAATCCATACCACGGTCGTGAACAATATGGTCCGGCCCACCAACTAGTATGACGTCGTCATAATTCTCAAAGTGAAACTTGCTCAACATTGTGGACGTGTATGCCATAAAAGAAAAAGACTCCGAAACTGTTGTTTGGATTTACGCAACGAAGGTGGTCGGATTCGAACGAACAATATAATTGTGAAAGAGATGCACCATGAAAGTCTTGACCGACACCAGTGGCAATCAGATGATAAGTAGCGGGGAGGTATTTCCCGTTTTAGGAGATCGCAATAAACTCGAGACTCTCCTGGGCGAAGTACTGACCCAACTGCAGCGAAACTACGTGCATTAGAAATACTGGCAATGATTCTCTGTCGATTCGCACTGTTCCGGCGAGTTCTATTACATCTTTAGCCCTACTTTCGATGGCAATTCAAGATCAATGCGGACATTCTTTGACTTGCTGGTCGATGTTTGACCAAGGGTAGCACTCGCTGCACTTGCTTTATCGATCTCGTTTTAGTATCGCATGAAAGTTTATTGCTGTAGCGGTATTTGGGAGGACGTTTAACTACCGACTATCTTTTACCGGCGAACGAGCGATAAATGTGGTAGTATGAAAATCTTTGGTACAAACTATTATGGTATGTCCTTGGCCGGCTTAGGGATGCTTGAAAGGTATTGTAAACAATCCCGAAACCCCGCGATGGGATTTATCCTTGCGCAAAACGCTTTTCTC
>NW_008649114.1:57522-58818 GCF_000247585.1 Phytophthora nicotianae INRA-310 | reverse complement strand
CTTGTGTCCATGAACGGTTCGTGGGTCTCAGCATCAAGCAGCTGGACCCACATCGACTTCGTTTGTGCATGTTTATTAATTTGTGGAGTGAGAGGAGAAGGTTTTCTGTGCATATGTGTGTCGAATGTCAGCAGTTGAAAACAATAGACTCTAATAATTTTTCACAAGGTTAAACCCGTTTCATGAGCTGGGTCGATTGTAGCCATTTCACACCCAAGTCTGATATGATTGGCTCGAAGCCGACGGAGTGCCACCAATCAGCATCAAGAATGAGAATTCTTCATCTGGTTATCCATAATCCTTTCAGCAGAGCAACGAAAACAAAATAATGGAGACTTGTGCCCTCGCCCCGAGCTTAATACTCACAGCCGTGACGGTGGTTTGTCGTTCCTACCCGTTAATTGAAGTCTTGAGCCACGTCGTACTAAATCTCGACGCGTATCTAGACCCGTCCATCACTTGGTCCATCCCAGACGCTTGCAGATTCGATTCTCTGCGCCTCCTCGACCGAATCGCTGTACGGATCGATACTAACGAGAAAAATCTCAATAAAGAGGGAAATTTACAACGGGAATTCCAGATTAGTGTCTTGAGAGCGATGCAACTGGGGTATGTGGAGGTAGTACAGTGGTTAGTTCGACGATATCCCGAAGGTCAAGTACCGTCGAATGCTGTTGCTGAGGCTGCCAAGAACGGCCATTTATTGGTCCTGCAATGGCTGTTTAACCACCACGACTACGTGTATTGGGGAGGAGACGAGATGTATTACGCCGTGGCGAACAATCATCTGGATGTAGCCATGTTCTTGCATGAACACACAGCTCCTCCTCCCGACGACATGTTCCTGATTGACGAAGCTGCTCGTCACGGAGATCTCGAGATGATGCAATGGCTACATAGTGAACGTGGAGACCATTTGACGTACGAAGGCGTGATGCGAGCTGTGGATCATGGATTCTTGGTTGCGGTCAAGTGGATGATGGATACATTCCCAGACTCTGTGGTGATCAAAGATATTCGCATGGACAACGCAGCAGCGAATGGCCATTTAGAGATGATCAAATGGCTACATCAGCACCAAGCATGGTGCACTAAACAAGCCATGAACCGAGCGGCGGGCAATGGGCATTTAGAAATAGTGCAGTTTCTAAATGAGCACCGCTCGGAAGGCTGCACGACCGACGCGATGGACTTGGCAGCAAGTAATGGACACTTGGACATGGTGAAATGGCTACATGAGAATCGCCCTGAAGGATGCACGCCGTTTGCCATGGATTCTGCGGCGAAGAATGGACT
>NW_008649114.1:53737-55867 GCF_000247585.1 Phytophthora nicotianae INRA-310 | reverse complement strand
GCTTCACGTGTACAAGCTTTCCAAGATTCCTGGAATCGGTTCTGATGTAGCCATTTAACCATTTCCAAGTGGCCATTAGTCGCTGCTTTATCCATCGCCGCTGTGGTCCAAAGTGCGAATTTACCGTCGAACTTTTTACCATGTAGCCATTTGCACACATGAAGGTGTCCATTCTCCGCTGCTGTAGTAGTTGTCCGCGTCGTCACGAGCGCAGGTTGGCGTCTTGCCAGCTTCTTTACTGCCTCCAAGTGTCCATTAGCGGCAGCCTCGTTCAGCGCGCTCTCGCGGAGCACCGAGTGGCCCTTAATCATGTACTTAAACACGTCCAAATGGCCATGAGCTGCCGCCTCCCCTGCTCCGTACCCACTCCATTGGTTCCTCGTCTTATGTAGCCATTTGACAAGCTGTAGATTACCGTTTCTTGCAGCCAATTCAATGGCATTCATTCCGACAAAAGGTGGCGCTGTATGTGCATGTAGCCATTTTACAACAGCCACTTGGTCGAACTGAGCAGCTACACGCATCTCATTGGCTCCCCAGAAGACCTGACTCTGGTGGGTGTAAAGCCACTGCAATATATGCACGTGACCTGCTTGCGCTGCCTTCTCCACTGCGTCTGTGACTCTCCCTTGAGGGTAATAAACCTCGCAAAGCCATTGAACGACTTTGAGATCTCCTCGAGCCGCGGCGTTGGCTGTACCGCGCGCGAAAGCCCATTGACGATACAGTGGGTCGTTAGGGTATTGAGAAGTCCATAAGCGCTGTAATAAATGCAGCTTAGCGTATCTAATGGCTCTGGAGCAGGCGAGAGGGATCGAATAACGCGGGGAATGGTCCAAATACGACGAGATGGAGTCTAGAACATGAGGCAACGCAGACACGTTGGGAGAGCTGCGCAACGCGACAGATACACACGTGAGCGGCGGCAAACATTTGCTGGGACGCACGGGCTCTTTGCGTGGCGGAGCTTGTACGAGTCGACTCTCGAGCGCCCAGGACGCCGTCATCTTCAGAAGGGAGATTGTCGACTGAGGTGACGGCTAGTTTACCTTCAACTGAGTACAGTTCATTGTAATTTAAGTGGTCAGATGGTACAGTGATATTTAAACAGGGGAATAGTTTTCACAATATTGTATAATGTATTAATAAATATGTTTGTAGCAGATATGAAAGGGTATAATGTAAATTGTTGATGTTAAAGGTAGCACTGTATTGGATTCCTTTGAGGTCGTACCTGAACATAGACGGGTTGTTTGAATAAAGTGGGATTAAGACATGTCTGTTTCACCGGACGTTTGACGCCACTATAGATTGGCTTAAAAGATGTAAGGCCTGACACGATTGGTTGAAAACCAGAGGCTGTTGATGCGAAAACACAGCAAACGCCAAGAATTCTGCGACGGGCTCAAAGCTTGCTTCAGAGTGATTTGCTATGCTTCAAGTCTACAACGGCGCTGGTCGGGTGGCTGAGAGCGGCGTATACAAGTAGGTTGCGGATGGCATCCAGGCAGCTGACGGTGTTCTTTGAAGGAGCAATGGAAAAAAGGATCTAGAGGATCTAGAAGTTCTAAAACCGATCATAGAGGATTTCTATTAGAGATCCACGTGATCCCACGGGGACGACAGCTTCTAGTCTTCTCTGCCTCCAGATCTTCCTGTAACTTACAGATGTATGCGAGTTGGGTCAAGGTATCAGCGGTCCCATCGATAGCACGATTCCATTGTTTTAGTTCGGTTGACATCGGAAGTTCTATCCGTGCCGGACGTATTCCCTAGAACGTCTTCAGTTTTGTGTACGAGGGGGTAAAACTCTCGACACTACCCCTGTCACCGTAATTTGAAAACCTATACCTATACCAGGGAGAAACTAACAAGCATAGATATTATTTATGTTTTTTTGTTTGACAAGACTAGTTGACATCGTCGTTTCTCCCCTACACATGTATCTTAATGCAATTATGATCGGTACACCATTTTCGACATTGAAAACAAACAAGCTTTGTGTGGGACCAGCTCTGCAGTATCTCGAAATATTATCTTAAACAGAGTTCGAGGTCCCAACAAGCTTACATTAGTTAGACCCAAATCAAGCTTAGCTTGTGTCCATGAACGGTTCGTGGGTCTCAGCAT
>NW_008649114.1:30153-31269 GCF_000247585.1 Phytophthora nicotianae INRA-310 | reverse complement strand
AGATCGCGGCTCTTTCAAGTATACATTTGATTTCGACCCAAGCGATCTAAGTGCACTGAAAAGATTGAATAACGATCAATTCCACAGAATGGCGAGCCGAGCGAAGGTCCGTCACGTTCTCCGTATGCACAATTGACACCCCGTTACTTTAGTTAGGTCAGTCGAACATTATAGTTGGGGCTAATAGGGAATTTATCAGATCGGCATGGGAGCCAAAAAGAAAGCTAAATACGGTGTCGTTTGGTGTGATGGATGGACGTGGACTATGGTTGCGTTGCTGTTTAGGATTACGCGAACGCTACGGCTTCACGGTGGAGGTGGCATACGGTGTTGACGATAAGGTGGACGCAGCTGTAACTACCTGTTTGTGCTTTCAGCGTTGCTCTTGGTCTTCGGAGTTCCAGCTATATCCGTGGATCCGATCACATCGGATTTTTGTGTACTCTAGCTACTTTATCTAAGCGAATCTCAGCCCGAGTTCTCTTGCGCACCTTTGCAGGTTGACGAGTACTTGTAGGCTTCGTAGGGAGGTGCTGAGTGGAGGACAGCGAGGGCAGACACTCGAAGGTAAGACAGTTGTGGCCGAGTAGGCGGATTCGGAAGTGAGCACTGCTTTGGTGCTTTTATCTCCAAGTTGAATCCATGTATTAGTGAGTCAATGTCTAACTACTGTCCACACTACCTTTGCTGTTCTCAGGTTCGACAATCCAGTCGGAACTCAGCAATTGTGGACGCTCTCCCGCAGTTAGCACTCGACTCTCCAGATATACAAGATATACAGCTTTGTGGAGCATTCCTCCACAAAGCACATGCAGCAGTCATCCACAGATCCAGCTACCGTACGTCCGCGTAACCGTAGACGCAAGCAGTCGACGCGACCACATTCTGAGATCCCATCAATCCAGTGCCTCGAGTCATCTTCCACGCTTCGAGTCATCCAGCTCCTCACGGTGCGGGAAATCTGCTGGATCTCTCATATTATCACCTCGCAATCTTCTGTGTCGCCGTACCCTTCCGTCGCTGCACACACTCCCATCGTTTTGCACTACCCCTAGGCCTTCATGCTCTTCAGGAGTCCGTGATTGCTCGTGTTCTTGCCAGTTTCGCACATTTTTT
>NW_008649114.1:28598-30042 GCF_000247585.1 Phytophthora nicotianae INRA-310 | reverse complement strand
CATGAACACTCAAAGACTAATATTCATTTTGCTTCTTTCTCTAGTGTCTGGCCCTTCCTTCGATTGGTGCTTCTCCCCTACCTGGTTCTCTTCCGCTTTTCCGTAGTCTCCCTTGGGTCTTGCGTTTAGACTATAACCATGTTTCTTGGTATTCCGAGCTTTCGGTTTCATTCAATCGTGAACGGTATGCCAAATGCGTTTAAAGTACACCAGATACCGTTCTGGTAAGTCGGCTTCGCGCAAAAGTATAAAACTAACAGTTCAAAATCAAGTATCGCCAACTTTGCATGTATTTCGTTATAAGTAAAGTCAAGATTTACCTCCACGCTTCACGTATTAGCGATTTGAATAAATAAAATATTATAGTCATATTATAAAAGTCGGAACATAGTGCAAATGTTTATACTAATACATACTCACTTTAACGCTGCTAAATACCATTCCACTAAAACTAAAACATAAGTAATTGATAAGGAAATAAATCTATCAAAGTATTTTGACGTATGTCCATTCAGCATGTTTGCATCGTCGTTTATGACAACCCATGTATATTTTTTCAAGTAGCACGTGTCGTGCCCATTTGTGGCTATTGGATGGCAGTGTGAGGCCATGTAGGTTAACCGGTGCGCGCGATGACTGCCCGGCACGCCAGACACGTAGTACTTAACGTTCTTTTGAAGAATGAACAGTTTCATATAAAATTATTTTATCCAATCATAGACTTTCCAATTGAATTTTGAAATTCGTGTTTTTCATGTCAAATACTGCAATTGAAGCACAGTCACGTCTTATTGTAGCGTATTATCGAGTACGGCTTGATATACACAGGGAATACTATTATTGACAAAAACGACACAGTTCTCCCATGGTTCACTTTTTCTTAGCAGCTTCTATGCTCTTATAATATATATTGGTCGTTCGGTGCAACGTATTACATGTACGTCAAACCAACATATATAGATGCAGCGTTCCTCGCGTAATGCTCTGAAAACGAGGGCAAAATCAAATTTAAACGGAATGTACAGTAATGTGCCATCTTAGTGAACGAGCGAATTGTAATAAACTTCGGGAAATGTTGAACCACTGTCTGATCTCAGATCAGTGATTTGAGGTGGGCCAGGTGTACTGGGGTATTGACGACTCAGCTGATACCGGCTTCAGCCAATGGTTCTACAAATAGTTGCACAGATTCTCCTGGAAATTACGTCGTGGGCAGAATTTCAAACGAGGCAGCGCATTTCATAATATATTCACCTTTGTCTTTTTTATGTGTATCTAGTGTTCGCTAAGTTCGCTAAGGAGATACAATACTGTGAACTATTCACCACATCACTTTTGTGATGTAGTTCACAAAATTATATTTCTCCAATCGGAGCCGTTCATCAGCTATTTTAAATGCTTAAATTTAACTGATCACTTTTTCGTAAACTGGCGCTCAACGTTA
>NW_008649114.1:25264-26368 GCF_000247585.1 Phytophthora nicotianae INRA-310 | reverse complement strand
GGCTGAGCTGTAGCAAGCGCTGACGACCAGTTGATCTCAGTTTGAATACGCCGTTAGTTAACCGCTTAACAGAGTAGAAACTTACATGAGCTGCAGAATACAGGTTCTTGTGGATTATTTCTTTCGTATCATTCATTATATTGTTCTCTCTCTATTTCGCTTAGTCGTTGATCGTTCAGACACTATGTCAACGTGAAGGCGTCACGTTAAAAAAAAACTGCATAGCAATTACCAGCCGGTGGATCCTAGCGGCTGGTAGGGTCCTCTGCAAATGTGTTCATGTCTACTGCGGTCATTAAATACGACTTTATCAAGATATACACGCAAATTGGAGCTAGTAAGGGAGTCTATGTCAGGCAAACAGTGTGTGTATAATTTTGAGGCTTGAATGCGATGAACTAGTTAAACTTCACCTGCATGTTACCTACATTTACAACACACTCACAAATAGTTAGCAAACAGAAGTCTCGACAAAACAGCTAGTGTTTGTGCCATCACTAGCCCAAGGTATGCATGTACTTATTTGTTTATTTACTTGTATACTGATGAGAAATGATGGCCAATAAAGCAACTCCAGCGATATATGAAGTTTTCTTGAAAACAATACAGCTAATGGTATTCTTTGAGCTCGAGAAAGTTCTGGACTTTACTGGAGCGGGTGTTAGACCGAGTGCACTACGAAGCACCATTTTCTTGGTCGGTGCTTCGAGCTGACACACGAAACAGCTTCATAATCTATTATGTGAAATGATATAAATAGACCCGAAACTGAATATCTTGAAAAAGCTCAACAGAGACGCTCGAATGATCGAGCCTATTGGCTGCAAGAGAGCTCACATAACTGCGATGAAGGTGTAGGAGATGATATGTTGTAGCTATCCATATTGATTCTGAAAGCATCGTACATATCGAGTTAGATTTTTTATGTTACGGAATACATGCTTGCTTGTACATTACAACTTTCATCATAAAAACTTTAAAATATGTATACATTTTTTTTATAACTTGCAATTGTCGTTGTTCATCATGAGCTCTTGTTTTTTTCTATGGATCTGTGGTGGCTTTGGTCACATGAACACTCAAAGACTAATATTCATTTTGCTT
>NW_008649114.1:20413-21414 GCF_000247585.1 Phytophthora nicotianae INRA-310 | reverse complement strand
TCCTCTCCACAGATGTAGCATACAACGCCTCCACGACGAGGCATCTTAGTGGGTTTTCGCTTTCGCTCCACGACAGCCGAGAGAGCCCTGCTCTTCGCGTCCTTCGGGTTTGATTTCTTCGGAGTCGGCTTTGATGCTGCGGGCTTGGCCTTGGTGTCCGGGCGCGGCGTTCGCGAGCCATCTGATAGTTTTCGCCTCTTGTAATCGTCCCGGCGGCCATCAGATTGAGACAGCTCGCTTAAAAAATGGACGGCGTCGTTCAGCAATTCCGTTGGAGCTCCCGGTTTGCCCCGGATGTGGGTTTGCAAAATATCCTTCCGTTGGGGCCAGGCCAAGCGGAGGAACGTCCCCAAGGCATGCTGCGCGTTCGACACATTCTCCAGTCCACCAGTGAGCCCGTCAGCCATCATCAGCAACCTGTCGGCATACTCTTGGTACGTTTCGGCTGCGCGCTTCCCTTCAGAGTAGATTCGGGCCGTAATTTCCTGGTCTGTCAGTGTAGGCCGAAACCTAGCCATGAGTGCGCTGCCTGTTGCCTCAAACGTCGCTCCGGGATGTTTCGCTCGGTAAGTCTTCAGCCAGCGCCGCGCCGTGCCCGTTAGAAAAATGGATAGCGCCGACTTCTTGGCGCTGTCGGTCCATTGCTGACCTGCCAAGTTCTGGGCGTCCACTAGCTGGTCCGCAAATTGTTCCCACCAGTCACGCACGCCCGTATCGTAGGCTCCCACAGGAACAGTGCCAGCAAATGGCTCCATCCTCACGTTCTTCAAGTCGATCTTAACAGTACTTTTCTCTCCTTCGCCGTCGCCTCTATCCACGTTAGGTGCCGTGGGGTTCGGCTCATCATCGGGCTCGGGCGCACCGTCGGTTCCTTCGGCCGCGGCGCCTTGCACAGCAACGTTTGGTGCAGCAGGCGCGTCTTGGACAGGTGCTTGCGCTTGCGGCGCAGCAACCTGGACGTTCGTGGCGTTGCCGATAGGACCTTGACTTCGGGTGTGGCG
>NW_008649114.1:13299-14853 GCF_000247585.1 Phytophthora nicotianae INRA-310 | reverse complement strand
GGTCCGCCTTCCTCGATCGGTCCACAGGTCTCCCCTGTTCGTTTCCAATGCAGAGTCTTCACTTGCGTTCCTTCGATTCATCGACCTATCCAGTCGATCTGCGGCTGCGTATCCTCGGAGAATGGAATTACAAGGATGCAGTCGAATTCGTCAAGTATGACGTAGACGACAGCGATACACTTGTACGCCTCGTCAAACCCAAACACCATGATTTTGAGGGGAAGTACCTCCAGTTCCGTCTCGACAATCTGGTTGTCTCCAAGTTTCACACGAATCTTCTTATCATTGCACTTCGTGGTCTTGAGTCGATGTTTCTCGACCCACTGTCTGGACACGCAGATTGTGGTTGCTCCACAGTCCACCAGCATTCTTTGGGTCGAAATGGTCGCGCCACTAACGATGATTTCCGCCTCGACGGAGAAGAGTGGACGCGACTTGTAGACGAGAGGGTTTCCCACAGAACGTTAAGGCTGATATTTTCAAACTTATCTGATCCGGCTATGTTTTCCACCACGACAGGACCCTCGTTCACTGACGTGGTTGCCCGTTTCCCTGCTTCTCTTGCTCCTTCTTCCAAAGGAAGCAGTTGGGCTTGATGTGGCCAGGTTTCTTGCAATGGAAAACAGGTACGACCTTCGGCTCGTTTCGGATTAGTCTTCGGCTTGAAACGCCCTTTACCACGGAACGCTTTTCCCTTGAACGACTTGACGTGACTCGGTGCTTGATCAGTGGATGACTTCCGCTTGTCTTGACGAGTGTGACGTTCGCACGACCCATCAACAAAGTGTGTCACCTCGTACTTGACAGCAAGGTCCATTGCGTCGCTTAGGGTCTCTGGATTCTCGAGCTTGACGTAGCTACACGTACGCGGCATGAGACCGTTCGCGTAGTACAGTACTTCGTCAAACACGCTTATTCCTTTGACTCGGAAGATCAAGGCTGAATACTCGCCGTTGTAGGTCTCGATGTCCGTTGTCTGCTTGAGGTGTTGAAGCTTCTCACGCAGGACAGACTGGTAATTCGACTCTTCGAAGTGTTGGAGCACATGCTCACGGAAAATCCCCCACGTGTGCTCCTACGCTCGAGTTGTCGACGACCAGTGCAGGAACCATCCGGACGCCGGCTTTTCCATTGCCGATCCGGCGATTCCAGAAGACGCGCGCCCGTGTCTTCAATTGGAATGTTGTTGATGCGGCAGGTGATCTCGATCTGGAACAGCATTCGCGGACGTCTTCCCCCCTCTTGCCCGTGAACTTGGGCAGATGGTTCGGCACTTTTGTACGGTCAGCCATCACTTCGTTCAGCCGATCGATCTCGGCGCGTAGCTGGGCGAATATTGGCATGGTCAGGTTGCTGGGACCAACAAATGCTACCAGTATTTCAGGAAACGCTAGCTTGGGGGAAGGCGCAAAACGAGAAGTGCCGCCCCCGCGATTCAGGATGATGGAACCTTCTAGAAGATTCCACGGCCGCACTACATCTGCCTTTCTGTATTCCACTCTAAATCTAAGTTAAACTGAGCCTGCCTCTGATTGGCTACAACTCTACACCTAT
>NW_008649114.1:8876-10019 GCF_000247585.1 Phytophthora nicotianae INRA-310 | reverse complement strand
ATAGGTAGTTTACCGCCATTAAAAAATAAAAACAAATTAATGTTCTAAGACTCGAGCACCAACCATTTTGAAAACTTCTTTTTGACTGTCGCTTTAATTTTTAATGTTGCTACCAGTCATAAGTGAGTCATGGAGTACTAGGGTTACAATTTCTACCACCAGGGCGCCGTTGAGGAATCCGGAACGTCGCACTTCATCTGCGCACAGCACCGTGGATGATGCAAGGCCCGACTTATCGTTTGCAACAGCAATTTGACGGCTCGTAACGATCATACATGCGACAAGGATGTCAAAACGCCCCCGCTCTTACCGATGTGCGCGCTGATATGCGCATCTATCTCCAGGAAGTCTGTCTTGCAAACCTTTTCCACCCATTAAGATTCATTTGGGAGCGTGTGATAGCCTCGATCCGTGAAGCACACCCAAACGAGGCACTCAACATGATCCCCCGACTGGTCAGCGTCTCCATCATCAAGTACACGAGAGCGCAAGCCACAGACAGCGATGCCTTCTGAGCCATTGAGAGTGTTCCCACCAGGAACGTCGCGGATGATGACCACCGACCTTTCTGCAATTCAATGTGGTCAACACTGTTGGGTGTGGAGAATGTCGCTACGTCGGATTTGGTCACCCGGACCTCGTTCGCTTGCTTCGCTACTCAAGCTCTGCTATCTTCATTGACGGCACGTTTAAAATGGTCCCCCGATCGTTAACTCAGTGCCTGATAGTGATGGTTAAGGATCCAGGTGTGGACGTTTACGTACCCGACATGTATGTGCTGATGGATTCCAAGCACCAGGTCGCGTACTGAAATGCTCTCAATTATGCCGTTGTTCAGACAGACCGTCTTCTAGAGCCAGCGACTGTTACGTGCGACTTCGAGCGAGGTCTTATGAACACTGTTACAGACCAATTTCGCCTGAACAAGATCGTTGAATGCCTATTTCACTGGAAACAGGCACTTCGGCGCAAAATGATTGAGCAGCGAATTCCCCTCAACCCGATTATTGGTGCTCTTGCGCCTGGTATCATTGATGTACTCACAATCATTCCCGTGGACCGAATCGCCGACAAGATATCCATTTTTATTTTTCGTAATTGTCAAATACTAATTATATATATTATTTTAGGTATCCGATTCGT
>NW_008649114.1:4445-5805 GCF_000247585.1 Phytophthora nicotianae INRA-310 | reverse complement strand
AACCTAATCACGTTCGAGATAAGATTGGCACCCTGAAATTTTACACGGTGGGAACGATCATGATGAATCGGCAAGGCTTGTGCGAAGGAATTCTCCCCAAGAAATTGGCAAACGGGAGACGAGCATCCAACAAGCGGCCGTGCAATATTGATAGCGGAACTTTCGAAGCGGCTCAATCTTTACACGTCCCCAAGATGAAAGCGGTGCGGTGGTTTGATAAACAAGGTGTTCACATTCTCGCTACTGGAGGTAGTGGTGCGAGCGACAGAATTGTACGACGTAGCCCAGACGGAGACGAAGTTGAGCTCATGGCTTCACGAATCGTCAAAGACTACCAGATGTACATGGGTGGGGTCGACGTACACGACCAACTGCGTCTTCAACGGTAAGTTTTCTTGTCGTGTATATACTTGTTTACGGATTGAGCTTATCGTGTCTAATGCCTGTTCCTCCAGATACTCTTTCCAGCTAGCAAGAAGCTACAAGAAGTACTACCAGTCACGTTTCTTGGTTTGATCGACCTAGTGGTTATTAACGCATTCATTGTGTACAACTGACGACGCTCAGTTGACGGCAAGACCAGGGTTTCGCATGTCGACTTTTTGAAACAGCTACATCTCGAACTAATTCAGCTGCGAGGCCAACATTGAGAGAAGATGCTTCACCATCAAGGATCAGTGCTAACCCCAACGCGACAACGCCGAGCTGCTACAGCTCACGTGCCTGTTCAGACCGACGAATGGCGCAAAGGGAACAAGAATGGACACGAGAAAGCGCCGGCAGCGGGCATGCAAGGTATGCTCTGTTCTCAAGCTTGCGGATTAGGCTAGAGGAGGCGAGACGACGTTCTATTGTGGTGGCTGCAAGCTCAAAACATCGTCCAGGAATGCGCAGGCTGCTCGTGTCTTCCTGTGCAATAAGGTGAAGCATACAAGCAACGGAGATGCCATATCATGCTTCGAGATCTGGCACAAACATTGGAAGAACGGTACCTGGATCCCCCAGTCTCGGGGAAAGCGCAAGATTCGCGCGCAAAAACCTGCTCCAGCTGCGGCCAGCGATGCCGATGCTGACGATGGCGCTGGCGGGTCTGGAGATGAGTCCAGAAGTGACGAGGGCAGTCAGCGACGGAAGTGGTCCCGTGACGGTGGGGATTAGCTTGTAGGCTCTGGCTCTCATTTGTTTTACTTGATTTTTGTGTGCGAATACATGTTGCTGATCACCAGCTGATTAGAGTTTCTAAATATCGACAGTCAGTTGGAGTGATTTCACACAGCTAAAGCGCTGTTTTTGTGCATAGGGTACACGTTAACTCTGCTACAGCGTATCTCAAATACTTGTTTCTGAGACTAATACACGA
>NW_008649114.1:0-1350 GCF_000247585.1 Phytophthora nicotianae INRA-310 | reverse complement strand
TCATTTTCGAGTGTGGCAATCTCTGTTGCAGTCCGCTTTTAGATTGCCTCCGTGTACCTGGAACCTAATCACGTTCGAGATAAGATTGGCACCCTATCCACCATCAAACTGAAGCTGAAGCTGAAACGTGGTCAATTCCGACCTCCCGAAAGTTCTCTAATAATCCCATCTCGTTTATATAAATATAGATTTCTCCGAATGCCCATGCAATCCAAGCACCTGGAACATATACAAACACGCAATGGAAAAGACACGCGCATGTGTTGCAATTGAAGTTGGTGAGTTTGGACACACTAGCAGAACCAGTGAGCCTGTTGAGAATGCAGTGTTCGAGTACATTGCAGACAAGCTATAAGTGAACTAACTGACTCTCGAGTCCTCTCTACCGCTTACTATTATTTTAAAAATGCTAATTCTGATTAATACTCTGATTTACGATCATAAAACCTTTATTTAAAGCGACAACCTGCTCCCTCTCAGTAAGAATTGATAGCCAATCCAAAGGGACAAAGTGACAGTTGATCACTATAAATTATGGTGTGGCGGTGCTGTTAACGTTGTTATTGACCTTTGGGCTTTGAACCTTCTCGGGTCCACCATCCGCGTCCCTACTCCAGTCAGTATATTTCTGAGGCCTCTTATCTGTAGCGAAACTTTAACTTGACCTTTGGACGTCATTTTTAAACTGACATTCTGAGAAATAGCCGCATTATTATTATTATTATTATTATTTTGGGAATGTTGGCCGCATAAATCCCGACATATGATGGCTAATATTTCGATTTTCGGTCTCCGTAAACGATGCCCTTTACTGTCAATCAAGCATAAATATGTTAGACGTTTTGTATGCTTGTCTTTAATTGGCAACGTTCTTATGCCAATACTGAAGCCGAGTCGCCAAGACACGCCGGCCACTCTCCTCGCGACGCAACCCATCGCGCCACACGCTGGCAGGCGCGCACGGATCACGCAAAACGGTAGGAAGGTCTTTTACTGGTTTGAGCAGTGCCTGGACTCCAGGCTGGAGTGTCCGGATAAGATATCTTGCTGGTGGCTTGCCTTTAGTAAAACTTAGTCAAAACTGTTTTGGGACATTCACTGACGGACAGTTTCCAAAGACAAAAAACCTAGATATCTTCCTTCCACATACTTTTAGGAATGTTTTGTTCCATACATTCCCTGACATATCCGGTTATGTAGAGGTCAAAGGCGTCCAATCCGAGAATTCAGAGCATCGAAGGGACGACTTTGCCAAAATCTGAGGGGGCAGCTGTGTTCAAAGTTTCAGACTCTGAAATTCGGATTACCTTCGTTCAAACGAAAACACGATTGGGGTACCTGTGCAGTTCG
>NW_008649113.1:74269-75790 GCF_000247585.1 Phytophthora nicotianae INRA-310 | reverse complement strand
AAAATGGATGGGCTCATAGTATGCAGCGGCTTCTTTCTTGGCCTTCCAACAGGCTTTTTTGTCGGAGCAGCGACACCAACAGCAGCTTTTCTCTTTGCACCACTTTCTGTCGTCGATTTCGCTTCGGTATTAATCATTCCCTCCACCAAAGCAGGGTAATAATCAACGTGTTCAGCTGGGAATCGAAACGTACTTATCCGAAAATGACTTTAGTTTTTTCTGCGTCAGTACTAGCTCAGGTTCTAGTTTCACATCATCCATTGTGGCAGCGTCGATACTAACGCCCGACCCAAAAAGATCAGCAAGGAATGACTTTCTAATTGTAAGTGGATCACCATCCCCAATCAGGGAAAATGATTCGGTATCCTGCTGTGCTGTTGTGACGAGATGCCTCATGGAGACGATACCAATATCAATCACGAAAAAACAATTGTTCGTGTAGCTAGCTGGCATCCGTTTAAAGTACTTGGATAGTAAATTTTCCCAACCGCAGAAAAAGGGTCAATCTTTTTGGCGATGGTTTAAAAATGTGACATGCGCTGATTCCGTATCATTCATCTTCGCGACGATCTGTTCTGGACAGTAAAGATTTACTGATTTCATTCTACTTCGGCATCCAGCGACCACGCGGTCGGCTGCATTGTGAGAATGGCCCGGGAGGAGGTACAGTAAAACCACCTTCTTATAGAAAACCAGTGACAGCATTGCATGGAACATGAAAACGACCCGCGACTTATTCTGGCTTACACAGTTATCCAGAACTTGGAGTAGAAAGTGGGTGTTTTCAGGAATATCTTGCCCTGCAGACTGATACTTTTTACGATGTGATACATGAGACGTAGACTACACAATGCATCTGCTCCCTTTCCCTGGGCTCGCTCATCGTAGACTAATACGTAATTTATGCCATTGGTTACATCGGCAATCACAATGTTATGCATGAGCAAGTATGAGTTGAAATAATCTGCTGACGGGCGCTTCAGTCCGTACACGGGCAGCGGAAAACTACCTCCAAAATCTTCAATCTGAATCTGCATTGTTGGAATACAACGCTGAAGCACAGGTTCCAACGTCAACGGAATCTCACCGTGATCTGCAATTACTTCGTCTGGTACAGACTGCTGAGGTGCAGTAGCTGCGACGCATTGCTTAATAAAATCTGACATAGTGCGCCTCTGGTTGATGGCTTCGTCCAAATGCATTTGCTTTTCCGATACTAATGCAGACCGGGCCTCCTCCGATACGTTCGAATCTGCAAGTGCCACATCAATTCTGACGCAGCCACCACAAAGATCTTCATTGGTTTAGGGTAGTCGAATTCCAGGAAAATACATGTGTACATATTGCGTCCAACGACAATACTGGATTACCCGACGATCGCTGATTGAGGCTTTGTGTGAGTATCGTTCCCAAACTGTTTTCCAGGTCAAAGACGATTCAACAAAATATTGGCGAGGGCGCCGATGGCTGCAAGGAAACCCATCTTCAAGCTTCCATTCTCGGCATGTTGAAAGAAAAAAA
>NW_008649113.1:68537-69059 GCF_000247585.1 Phytophthora nicotianae INRA-310 | reverse complement strand
TTTGTTTATTCTATACCATCACCTGATGGAGTAGCGGGACCGTCTTTGGAATAATTTGTAAGCACCTCGATCCTTACGAAAGAGAAATAGGATAAGTGAGCCTAAACTCGATCCGCTTATAGTGTAAGAAGACCTCTGCCTTCTGGATCTACCTTTATTGCGAACATTGGAACCACATCACCGAATGAGCCGGGGTCCGAAGTCGAGCTGCCGTGCTGCTCACCGTGGGGTTTGATGGACGAACTACTTCCAACGTAGCTATGAAGAAGGGAGCAGCATATCGCTCGTCACAGAATGGAAATAGCGTGCAAGCATACACTTTACTTTATATATACTTTCCATGCCCTCAAGATACATCCCGTACAAGATACATCCCGTACAAGATATGTCCCGTACAAGATACGTCCCTACAAGATACGTCCCGTAGATGATATGGGGACTCCGCAGTCCTTTCCACTCGACAGCTGAGTGTTGGATTTCCTTCCACACCTTACCAAAATCCTTCTCTATCGCACATGCAAG
>NW_008649113.1:67637-68437 GCF_000247585.1 Phytophthora nicotianae INRA-310 | reverse complement strand
CATATACCACTTGGTTCGGAGTCTTTGTGTTGCGATCCAGCTTCTTCAAGTGTCTTTGCTGCTTCTACTTGCCGATATGACAGGCGTCACAAGTTCCTAGCTCTCTCTGCCTTAGCATCATGCCACGAACGAGGTTCTTGTCGACCATCGTCTTCAAGTATTGTGGACACACATGCCCCAATCGCTCGTGTCAGAGCTTCAAAGACGTCACTCCTTCAGCAACTGTAAAATTGCAAAACGGCCGATCCTGTGGACTGATAAATCCGTTTATGAATGGATGACTCACCTGAAATCCTCAAGTTCCATCCTCCGGCGTTGCTACAATTACAGTATCGTCGTGTTCATCTCTCACGCGAAAGCACCTCAATTGTTCATAGTAATCAAAATCAAAACCTTGTTCTGTAGCTAATCCAACTGTAACCGCTGTCTGTCCGTGGGATTCACCATCGTGATGTCCGACGTGAAGGTTGAAGTGCATGGTAACCTACCATGTGTCGGTATAATCGCGTTGCTGTGGGTGTATGCAAAGGGAGCTGAAAAAAAATTATGCGATGCAGGACGATACGGCGCAGGCAATGATATTCATACCGGCGCCACAATAAGTAATGGCGTTCTCCACAATAAGTATGTCGCTATCAAAAAGTATTTAATTAAGAACAAAGAGCTACTCAT
Source organism: Phytophthora nicotianae INRA-310 (assembly GCF_000247585.1). Lineage (NCBI taxonomy): Eukaryota > Oomycota > Peronosporomycetes > Peronosporales > Peronosporaceae > Phytophthora > Phytophthora nicotianae. The sequence goes on along the minus strand of NW_008649113.1, from coordinate 67,765 downwards.
CCGTACTGTTGGTCGGGCTGCCAGCGAAGCTGTGTTATCAAGGTAAAATATCGCAAACAGAAACGCTGAGCTTCTGAAACTCTTCTCTGGGGGCTTCGACTTCGATAATGACTCGCGGACGGACTGGA
>NW_008649113.1:42828-43610 GCF_000247585.1 Phytophthora nicotianae INRA-310 | reverse complement strand
TGGAACCTCCTTCACTGCACGAGTATTTTTCACTTTAACAGTTTCAATACACATTCGGCTTAGGTTTTCGTCTGGCTAATTGCAGCAGCTACCAGCTTTAGCAGAGATTCTGTTTGTGCAGCTTGATGCTGCATCTGCTCACGGATAAGCTCATGTTGGCGACGCTGGTGATTCAATTCCTCGCGACGCAGCTGGAGCTCTTCCCGATGCAGATTAACCTTTTCCTCTTCAAGTTTCCGACGTTTTACAGCTTCTTCCTGCTCATTTTGCAGCAACGTCGAAAGCCGACGGCGTTTCTGAGGTTTCTTTTGGCCCCCACCAATTAGTCTTGCGGAGACTTTGTTAGTAAATACATAACATCATCACTCACTTGTGCCACGGGTTGCCTCGTTACGCCCCTTGCGTACAGCATATTGGCGGAGGAGAAGCCCTGTACGATCGCGGCAAGATCGAAAGCTGAAGTTGGTTGACAAACTTTGGTTAAGCCGCTTTGAAATCCCTTTCCACATGGCTGTCACCATCTTACGCTCAACTGTAAACGGAGGAGTCGCTAGCACCTCGACCAGCAGAGCTTTGTCAGCAGTGGCGTTGAAGGGCTCTACCTCGTCTACTTCCTCGACGCTTCCGGCCTCGTCGTCGTCGGATGCCGCCAGTTGTCTCTCTGCAACGGCTTCAAATATCTCTACAGGCTCATCTTGGTCCAGTGGAAGCGATACAGTGTCGTCCTCGCTCAAGCAATCCAAAGGGAAGACGTCGCTGTCTCCAGAGTCTGTCATCGTGTT
>NW_008649113.1:38698-39803 GCF_000247585.1 Phytophthora nicotianae INRA-310 | reverse complement strand
CCGCCACACAGTCGTACCACCACCAGCATGTTACCCAAGCTGTGGTATTTTTGGTCTTCCACACCATTCGAAGTTGCCGACCCCAGTCGATGCAGACCTCGAGCAACAGCCTCGCCCCCAGAGCAGCTTTGGTGGTATCCAGGGCGCCATGGAAGCGGTACAAGTAGTGAACATCAACACCGTTGCTGCCTGCTCCTGTGCTACCGATGCTGCGACGTTTTCAATGTGAATAAGGAGCGTTGCTAGCGAGACCACAGTGCGACATTGAGGTTCGAGTCGGTGAACCCGCTCTCGCTCTTAAAGGGCTGGCCACGCAGCGTCTGTAGTTGTGCATACTCAAAATTCCGGCAGCACCTCCTTCAGCGTGGTGACGGAGAGTGTGACATACAGCAGGTAAGGAGCCTTGTGGCCAGCCAGAACTTTGCTCACACTCTGGCCCTCGCGGCCAACATACGCGAAAGCTTTGGTGAGCGAGTCCAACAGCCAAGACGTTCCATGTGTGGGGATTCATTAAATCGGGAACTGTGGCGACGCGTTCGCGTACGCAGCTGAGCCACGACGCAAGGAGTGGCTAGTGAGTCCGGGGCCGGCTAGGAAGACATGGGGGCGGAAGCCTTGGTCAGTCGGACGGACACCAGGGTGATGAGATCGTTTATATTATTATTTGCATTAGGTCTTTACGCTCTCCGAGCCAAGCAATGACATGACCTTGTTAAGCGCGTCCTGCTGTGCGGGGGCAAATTCGCGAACACTGGGTGTTCCATCCTCGCGGAGGATACCGTCAACCGACTTAAGTGCGGGACCGACTAACAATGCAGCGAGACTGCCGTAGCTAAGCGTCAGAGAAAGACGTACGACTCAAAGTGGTCCTAAAACTCGGTTCTTTTACCGAAGGAAACTTGCAGCCCAAGAGCCAGAGCTCAAAGTTAGTAAGTACACAATTACTTTATGCTTCAAAACCAGAATTGTTTTATTTATTGTTACTGCGGCCAAGCGGCTATCTATGTTTAACTATCTAGCATAGTTAAACCTAATCACATGCATATCGTGTGATCCTCATCCTATGCATGTTAACTCTACGAGTCATGTACTGAGAGTCTGTTCA
>NW_008649113.1:34550-35513 GCF_000247585.1 Phytophthora nicotianae INRA-310 | reverse complement strand
ATCAACTTGTTCCGTATCTAAACTGCGGCTATACAAATACCACATCATAATCACTAGAGCCGAATCGAGAAATTCGATCTCGTTCGACGCCGCAGTCTATAGAATTTGCACAATGGCTTCTAAATCTTGTTTCAAACATGGTGGTGCTACTCGCTCATCTCCGCTTTCCTCTTGATTGGTACAGTACCTCCCTAGTCCTTAGAGTATCTTTTGAAGGTGGAGCTTCACTAACCTACTCTGTACCGGGTTTTTTTTCACTAACCAGTTTTTTTCGTTCCCATAATATGCAAGACATGTATTGGTCGCTAGAATTGTGTCCTGAGACCTTGCTAATGATTACGTATACTTGTCTAAAACAATGCGCAGCACTTTGGCTGTCTTGCCATCCTCGATAAGATGGTGAGTTGCAGCGAATGTCATACCTTGAGCAACCAAAAGTGATGTGAACGATCTAAATGTTGCTGCTCGCGCCTTTTTGCTGTTTCCTGGTGCAAGTCAGGGTATTGATATGGTTAGTACTCCACACGTTTGTCTCTGAAGCAAAACCCCTACTATCCATTACCATCGAAAATATTATTATATTTTGAGGGTATGCATTTGTATGAAAATTTGTATTGAATACAAAATATTTTCCAACCGAATATGGTCAGAACAGTCGAAAACCTTGAATACTATCTAGAATGCTACAATTGGCTAAAATTGTCTTAAATATTCAATGCGATTGGAGAAAAACGTCCTGAAATGTAGCAGATAGTATACCATATCGACTTTCAAGATGTTGCACACAACGGGTCCCTTACCCGGGATTTTGAACCTTCCGGTTGAGCCAATGTAGATCTCCTCTTCCAATAAACCGTTGAGGAATGGAATTTTGACATGCATCTGATCGATTTCATGATCGATCAGAACTGCGATAGTGAGGAAGAGTATGAGTATTTCCGCCCGAATGGCGGGAGAGAGAGA
>NW_008649113.1:29728-31375 GCF_000247585.1 Phytophthora nicotianae INRA-310 | reverse complement strand
CACGTAGCCGCGAAGATGTATCCCATCGAGCGATGCGCGTACGCGGGTCATCCACATGTCGAAGCTCTTAGCGCCAATGAGGCAGGGAAAGTCGTCACTTTAGGCTTGGATTAGAAGCAATACCGGTGGCGTGTTAGAAGGGTAAAAAGAAAGTAGACTTTAGTGTGAAGTGTCAAATGACACGATGAGAACTGGAGTTTTTCGAGATTGGTTTGTTAGAAGAGAGGCGAGGGTAGTTGATGAACTGGAGCGAGGTGGAGCTTTGCGTTGCCCGCGGACAGGCTTCGATACCTCGGATGGGACACCCCTCATGGTGGATACTTACCGGAAATCAAGTACCTGGCGACAGCTTAAGACCCAAGGGGCCCAAAGTTGTGCAATACAAGACAAGACAAGACAAGACGCGACATTGCATGCACCATCTGTCCTGACGTTGAGGATACCTGGAAAAACAACAAGCTTTCGAGTAACTACAAACAACCCAAAGCATGATGAAGACCTCAGACAAGTCGGCCCGTGTCGAATCAGCACGCCGGATGGGTGGCCTCTCGTGATAGTACATCCTGGGTGTAAGACACCGAATATACAAAAATCAAGACGAAACCAACCAACCAAGACGAAAGATCAAGAATCTGTGAAGATTTTCGAAACATTGAAGTACAAGGATTTACCCAGTACCTCTACAGTGTCAAAAGCTTACAACAAGAAGATAAGCATGTCGACGCCTACAAGATTATGGTGAATGCTAGTAAAACCCGAGTGCATCTAGAAGACTACAGCGAGGGAAAGCTTTAGATTAAGTCAGAGTTCGTTTACCCGAGGATCCTGGAAGCCAGCCGGCCAAACCTGCCTGGCGGAGCAAACCGAAAGCCTGCCGACCACGTTTTTCAGAAGGCCCGTACGTACGCAACACAAGTGAAGGCTCCTCAGCAGTAGGACACCTAGGCGTTGGAGCTCCACTCAAGCTTCACGTCCCGTTGGCATAATTAATTCTATCCATTTCATATTCTAGTTCCGGCTGCTCTTTCCGTTAAGAGATCCTGTATGTCATAGTTGTGTTTATCTATTGGGTTAGTTGGAATGGCTTCCACCCATGAGTATTGAATTAAGCATTATTTGCGACAGAGTTTTTTTCGAATTTCTCTAGGTACTTGAGAATTATGCGCGTTTGAAGAAGCCGGCCGAGACTATAAAGTTTCTCGGACGTTTGATCGACCCCTCTACAGTTTAAAAGAATAAGGAAGAGCTGCATAATATGTATATCTCTGATTGTATTTCTGTATTTTTTGTTATTTGTATCTGATTGGATGATATTATCATATTATTGCAATGGGCTGTTAGTACTATGGAATGTAAAAGCATAGTAATTAATTTACAAGCAGATGTAGGACGGCTGTGGAAGCTGCTTCTATCCGTCTGAACTGCGGGGGAGGCACTTTTCTTTTGGCGCGCTCTCCCCCAAGCTCCCCTGACTTCGATAAATTATCTGAGTCGTTGAGGGCTTCGTCTGGAATTACGTTCTGCCTCACCCTCTCTACCTACATTTAAAAGACGACAACTCAATCGGAATATTACCCAGCGATCGAACCTCTAAGAGGATAACAGAACGAACACACGTCAAACACCTCAGCCGGAGGAGTTCAGTCG
>NW_008649113.1:4037-7829 GCF_000247585.1 Phytophthora nicotianae INRA-310 | reverse complement strand
AATATAAAATTTCAAATTAAAGCCATGCACCATCCATGTTGGTGCGCTGCGCGAATTCAAGACGACAGCTTACTGTCCCTCTCCGTCACGAAAACAAGCTCCATCCGATACTGCGCTCGACATCTCCGCAACGATGGTATCTCGCCCTGATGGTCAGTTACATGCTTTAGCCTATGTTGTATTCAGATGCGGATCTTCATACCACCCACCCCTATGTTTGGCAATCATCCGTCCAGTCATCATCTTTTTTATATCGGTTTTCTGCACTACCAAACCGTTGAAAAATGGCGAAGCGACTTAAAACGACGCATATCACTACTTGCTTCTCGAAGCGACCACGTGACGACGTTGTCGGTGGTGAAGGCAAACTGACAGCACCGGCATACCAGGCTTTGGACCAGCGTGAAAGTGCTGGAGTAATATGGTGCATAAAAGGTGTTCCGAACAACGTAATCGGCTGTACTATTAGTGACGTTTTAACCATTTAAGTCTTGAGGTTTTAGAGACCTCAGAGGGCCTCTACTAATGCAAATCACGAGTATCTAGTGGAGCAAAATGGCATACGAAAGGTCACGCTGGAAAGCCAAGTCGGGCAGAAGCCCTCGCGGGACCTCTTAGAAGGCCAATCAGGCTTGTCGCGAAGGTACGACCAGGGTGTGCAACGTCCTTCCCCCTTGCGCGATTAGAATCATTCTTCTTGCTTTTCAAGATCTGACTTGACGAGTACATGGACATCGAGTTATTGCTTTCAGAATGGGAACCTGACGGGAACGATCTCCACGGGCCACAAGGAGATGAAAACGACAGCGAAGATGAAAGCAAAGGCGACGATGTTGAATGCGTCGGTAGGGATGATGGCACAGCCGGCGGCACGATGATCGGGCCTCGAGTCGACCCAGACATTTTCTGAGTTGGGCAGCACTACATTAATGGGCTGGAGGCTTATGGAGGTATCACCTTGCTCCAAGAGGAGAAGGCTATGCGTGCATACCGGGAAAAAGTCATACTGGGCCTATTTGCGCTGTTTTTCACACGTAAGTTGCGCAACACACTACTGCAGTGGACCAACCCTCGTCTTCGAGAAAACGGTGCACCAGACACCACACTTCGGGAGCGTCTTGATGCAGACGGATACCGCAACTAGACGTCGTGGAAAGGGTGAACGCGAGAAGTTTCACTACTACTTGTCGTTCGTCGGCCAAGTTTGTCGATCAGCCTTCGCTCACTGCCTTGGTGTAAAGTCACTTACAATTCAGCGCTATAAGCGTCGCGTTCGAGAGAGGAATATTGCAGCCAAAGAACATGGCAACAAACTCAACAAGAATGCCTCCTCCGTAGATGTAGTTTGGTTGGTCAAGTGGTTTAAAGAGTTCGCTGCCGAGGTAGGTGACGTGGTACCAGTGCGGGTTCGCACGCAGAAAACTAAAGACGGCGTGGTGAACAAGTACTATAGCCGTGAAGACTACACCCTGTTACCTGCAACGTTTAATTGGAACGTTTGGCATGAAGAAATGCACAAGTACGTGGCTTTGGGTCTTCACATGAACGAGCCCGCGCCTTCCACCATCAGGAAGCTGCTGTCTATCCACTGTCCAAAGATTAAAATCCGGTCTGATCAGTCGAATGTCTGCGACCTGTGCACAGTCTATCAAACTCGCATGCGTTATAACGGTACGGCCGACCAAACCGAGGAACTGGGAAAGGACACGGAGTCGGCTCGCCGAATGAGGTTCGTACACATAAGTATCATTTTGATTTACATGCTGGGCATTAATCTCATTTTGTTTAACTGTGAACACCCAGACGCGAGTGAAAGAAGAACCGGGCTGCCGTACACAGCGGGGATGAAGCCTCCAGCGATCTCGCAGTCATTGTGATGGATTTTTCGCAAAACCTGACGATTCCTTCGGTGGCATGCACCCCATCGCAGTGGTATTTCTGCTCGTTGTTGGCGGTCAACGTCTTTGGGATATTTTTCGATAACACTGGAACGCAAACAACTACGTGTACGACGAATTTACGAGCGGGAAGGGTAGTGACCAAATTAACTCGATGCTGCAGCACTTTATTCGCACGGTAGTGATTCCGTACGGCAACAAGCATCTCGTTGTCTATGCAGACAACTGCATGGGGCAAAATAAGAATAACCACGTGATCAAGTTCTTTGTGGCTCTGGTACACATGGGTGTTCTCGAGCGAGTGGACTACAAGCTCTTTGTGAAAGGTCACACGAAGAACTCTTGTGACCGCGGATTCGGCCACATTCGCAAGCACGTTTCTCGCCAGGATTGCTGGACAATGAATCATATTATCTCCGCTGTGGACAATTCTGCCACCTCCAACACTACCGTTCACATCTCGCGTGGCAATTTATTTTTTACGAGCTACAAACCAGTAGTGACCGAGCTCTACAAGAACCTAACGAGCGTGCAGCAGTACCAGGTATTCTCTATGGTTAAAGATCAGCCTGGAGTTGTTTTGTGCCGCAAAGGACCCGACAATGAAGCAACTAGACAAGATCTGCGACGAAACGTTGATGGAGTTGCCACCGATGACATCAAAGTAGATCGCATGTTCGCTCATTTTTTTTGGAAGACCTGAACCCTTCTCCCCTCAACAGCGAAAAGATGCTAGATCTGCACAACAAAATCCACCCGTATGTGCCGGAAGAGTTCCAAGATGATCCTATCTATGCAAAGCCAAGTGAGCTGCAACAGGAAGACGCTAAAGCGGCCAAACAAGCTCGTCGAGAACACCGAGCTTCAATGGTTGCAGCAGCGAAGGCTAACCAGGACCGCCGAGGCAGGGACGTTCAGGATGAGATTCGTCCTACTCCCAAGACGGCTCGTAAACAAAGCAGATCTATTCTGCAACAGACACATTTTGTTTAGTCAAAATGATACCTGTCTCCAAAATAATACAAAATGATACTTATGTTATAATGTCACTAATGTGAAACTGTGGATATAATTGAAGTTTTGCACATGTTCCAATAACAATTTGAATAAACGGACAACACCACTGGCTCCGCGCGACAATTTTACGTCAGAATGTCAAATAAAAAAATACCTTTTTCAATTTTGGAAACCCAAATCGCGATTCCAACACATGTACAATGTCATTAAAAATTGACAAATGAGACCACACAAAACAAAATAATACTAATGAACCTAAGTACGAATCGCGATTTAAGCACACCACGGGAAAGAGGGGCGTCTCCTCTATCTTTTGAGCACCTGCTTAGCTTCCAGGACTGAGATCTCACTGAGTTATGAGCCGCTAAAAAAATCTCCGGTGCCATGATTCAGCTAATGGCATTGTGTAGAAGTATTTCTCCCCGTAATGGTTGTAAGTGCTGGAACTCTGATGATAAAAAGCGAATAGCACTTGAATTTTATCCTGAAGAACATGAAAATGTTATCGACAACTTATGCAATGAGGCAAAGCAATTCGGTCAGCTAACTAAAACGGATACATGGTTTTTCAATTTAAAGACACTCGAAGGCCTCAGCGTGACGATCAGTCATGACATGGGCTCAGTTTTTTCTACCTTGTATCGACTGGTGTGTTCTTCCAGTTTCGAGACAGGAACCGAACGATCATTTTCCGCTATGAAGCGAGTTAACACACGCTTGATAATGCCTTTAGGTCATGAGTGGCTGTGAAACTTGTTTTTACTAACTCAGAGAGATTTTACCAAGACTAGTGACAAAGATGCCGTTATAGATGCCTTTAGTTCCATGGCAGATCGTCGTATGGCTTTTTAAGCTAGTAATTTAGACTTAATTTGCC
>NW_008649113.1:2055-3412 GCF_000247585.1 Phytophthora nicotianae INRA-310 | reverse complement strand
CAAGTGTGCTGAACGTCCTGCCTGATGGCGTCGCTGTGTAAGTGGAAATGGCGTAAGAAGATCGTAAAGGAGACTTCCGATGCTGCAGCGCTGGTACTTCATCTGCACGACGGAACTCAAGTGTGCTGAACGTCCTGCCTGATGGCGTCGCTGTGTAAGTGGAAATGGTGTAAGAAGATCGTAAAGGAGACTTCCGATGTTGCAGCGCTGGTTCAGTGTTCCAATTCACCTAAATGTGGGAACAGGATACACCAGGCATGCGTTTTGGACTTGCTTTCCAAGAATGATGAAACTAAAGGTGTTTGCGCGGCCGTCTGCGGCAAGCGCTGCTTCAATGCCGTGTTAAAAGCTTTGAAAGCAGCTGACAATCCTGTCTCGACATCCAAGAAGCGGGTTGCGTGGCACAACGACGGCCCCACTCCAAGTATAAGCTCTGTTAGTTGCCTCATCGATTGGATGACTACTGGTAGCAATTACTCTCGCTATCGAGGTTAAGACGCTCAAAGTTGTGAAAGAAAGAGCACCATTGCTGGGGAAGTTGTGGGTTCATCTCGTCGTGCGGTGTGACGACGTATCGGACTGCAAAGGATATCCAACCCAAGATCTTGAGTCTTGAGCAGTCGTTCAAGACGACTGCCGACTGGCTAGGAGCAACGGGGCAATGTGTTCAGGATGAAAAGTGTCTCCGTGATGCGATTTTATCTCGATGCCCATACTACTATGACTTGTACGACATCATGAACAACCGGGACAGCACGACGTGTTTGATGCTCAATACGGACGCCATCGATGTGAGTGAGGAAAGTAGCACTGACGACGATTCTGATGATGGCTCTGCATCTAATGAAGGTGATGTCAGCTCGAATGAGGAGGTCACTACCAAGCCCACTGGGATTAACAGCGATGCGGTAGTACCTCGTGAAAGCGAGGGTTCGCCAAGTTTGGTGGCAGCTGCAAACCCCAATCAAACTGATGGCAAGAACAGTGGTAACAATCGTACACGGCGTAAGAGTACGCCGAGGTCAATTGGTTCTGTCAGCTCGAAATCCAAGGACACCGCAGATGAGCTGAGCTCGAGCTACCCGATGGCAGAATTGGAAAACAAAACTACTACTTGCTCAAGAAAGCGTTTTCAATGGCAGACGCTGAAGCTAAAGCGTCAAAAGGTAGACGCCAGTGCAATCGAGACTCAAGCCCGTATTGCTGAGTCAACCGCTCGAAAGCATCACTTTGAGGCGCAGACCGAGAATTGTGAACTTCAACGAAAAGTGGCTCTGCTGCGTGAGCGACACAAACTTCGACAGGAAGGTGTCCCGCCTCATGAGATTGAAGCACTACTCCCGATTCGCATCCCGGA
>NW_008649113.1:0-614 GCF_000247585.1 Phytophthora nicotianae INRA-310 | reverse complement strand
TTTCCGACGGGACCTCACGGCTCGGCGAAGGAGACGCAGAGCACGCTTACGCTTGCTCGTCGGAGGCATCATTCACAACGAGATCCAAAATGCGCGCCAAACCTGTAGCTCAAAGAAAAAAATAATTTGCATTAGTAGTTGCTCAATGTTTTGGGGGTGTCAATTCTAATCGCTCGTGATTGGTCAAAACGCGTTCCTATAAGATAATTTTTGTTGTTGCTGTTGCCTAAGTTGGCGACCACTATACTGATACAATGTTGTGGTTCCACTTCGTCCATATCCAAGCACCACAAATAGTTAAATAGTTATTTGGCATATTGCGGTACTGTCCAGGAGCGAATCTTTTTTATCCTTCTCTTTTTTTTAAATACGAGTGTGAGGCAAGTTGTTTAGCAATATTGATACAAGCGTTGGAAACGTCTCCCGAAGTTGCTCTTCTTTGCTACGTGTGGACTCCAGTGATGTCTATCTTGTGCAGCACTCACGTGTTCCAAGTGACCAGGCGAACATTTTTAGACATTTCTAAATCTGAAACAGGAAAAATTAGACAGTGCAGAAACGAGCCGGTTCAATTCCCGCATCCATTCCACCCTGATACGCACAGCTGGCGCGCG
>NW_008649112.1:41529-75023 GCF_000247585.1 Phytophthora nicotianae INRA-310 | reverse complement strand
CTTGGGATGCTGGTTCGATTCCAACCGTTGTCATTGTTTTGTTTTGGGGTGTGAGCGCTGTCGACGTAACAGCACCTGTAATTCTCAAGTTCCTGTCCACTACTGAAGCTGTTCGACCCAAGGTTTTTGTTCGTTTTGTTTGTTGAAGGAGATTATGTGAGCTCACTAGTTTGATGATCGGTTATTCATTTGCCGTGTTTGCGATTCGCGGGCTACTTTCGCGCTCTACTGTCCTACAGGGTCGTAGCAACGGTCACTAACAGGTCATGGCGATCCGGGTCTTGGGCAGCGCCAGCATGAATCAGCTTGCGGTGGCGCGAAATCCAGTCGTTGAGCGCGCCAGCGACGTGAAGATCGTGTAGGTTCTTGCGGACAGTGGTGGATCCGCGCGACGAGATGTCACGCTCGGGGAGGAACTAGAGCACCTCCTTCTCCGCCTGCTTTCCAAGCGCAAGGGCTCGGTCGCGGTAGTCGTCAGCCCTCGGGTCAAGCACAAAGCCTTCAATGAGGAGCTTCATGTACGCGAACAGCCGCCTCACGTTCGACCGCTGCTGCTTCGGAGAGTCAGAAAGCCATCGTGGCTCCTGAGCGTACCACGCGTACCACGTCGTGTGAAGGTGAGTGACGGAAGTCCGTCGCCACTTGAGTGCTTTGTCTTGCTCTTGTTCTAGCTCGCGCAAACGCTTGACGATTTTGTGTTGCTGTGTGTTGCCTTCCACTTTAGCTTCTAGAATGTCCATGCGTCCATTCTGGCGCTTAACCAGCAAGACTAATTGGTCAATCACATTGCGTTGATGCTCGATGATCGTGTTCTCTTGGTTCGGTCGCTTGCATGGTGCGGTTTATCTCTCTTCCGAGCTCTGCGGCTTTGTATTGCAGGCTGCTGAGGCTAGATGTGTCGCCCAAGCAAGCCAGTCCGCAAGGGACGACCCTGCCAGCTGCACACATACCGCCAAGCGCTTTACCGCTGGCCTCTCAGGATGGAGTCCCTTCAATTGCGGATAATGAAGAAGAAGGTAAGTTGTTAGTACGTCAAGGACACGCTTGCTCACGTTATACTTGGCTTGGTCAAGCTTGAAGCACGCTGCGAACAGATAATGCTGGACAGCTGCGATCTTCTCCTGCGTCTGTGCGTCGAAGGACTTTAAGTCCTTCGAAAGTACCTTCGCGTCCGTACCATATCCGCTGAGAGCCTTGCTAATCTTGTGAGGTTCGCGACTTGTGTTAAAGACGTAATTGAAGCCCTTGTTTGTTGTGCTCATGTTCCAGGCATCACGGTCACATATCCAGCGATGCGTGAGACCTTCGCATCCGTTGACGTGCTGTGCTCCACACCGGCAAAAGGAGTGCGAAGAGAGAGCAAGCTTGACGCCAGCAACTGCAGCGATTCGGTTAAGCACTCTGTTGAAGTGAGAGTAGATGGTTGGTGTCTTCTCACTGGTAGCAGAACCCGTCGACACGGCAGCAGCAGCGCCAAGAGCAGCGTACTCATCAGGGTGGTCGAGCACCTCCAGAAGAGGCGTGGCTGGGGACAAGGAGACTGTAGCTTGGACATGCAGTGGCGGCAGGTTGTCCAGCAGATCGACGCATGAAGCGGCCTGCGGCATGAGTGCCAGAGCGATTGCGTACACCGGCCAGGTGACGAAGCCCAGATCTGGGAACAGCAACAATCCTTGCTCCTCGGACGTCTTTGAGCCTGATGAACCGCACGAACAAGATGTATCCAACCTTACTTGAGTTTTGTATGCGCTTGAACTACCTATGACAACACTCAAACTAATTTGAACGAATCATAATTCACTAAATGCTGAGTTTATACCAATAGATCTTGTTAGGGGTAGGTGAGTCATCAAAGCCAGCCATTCCGACGTATCAGGCCGGAAAGACACGAGAAATATGTGTATGTTAATTCAAAAATTCAGTAACCAACATATGACTTGCATATTTGCAATACATCCGACAGCATGGGACTAGAAGAGCTCTAGCCAGGAAAAGGTAACCGCCATCGCGGCGTTCAAGGCTTTTAAGAGTGAGTCTGTAGATTTTGATTATGTATGGAGATGCATTGAGAAAGATGATAGCGGATAGTGCATTGTGTATATCTTAAATATGTTTGGTATGTATCTGGCCTTTAACAAAGGCAAGAATGGCAAAAACAACTTGCCCACAATCTGGCTATGCAGTACTATAGGCGGACTAAAATGTGATTTTTTTTAGCTCTTCCCCACGCAACGACACATTGTCGAGCAAAGTTGCTAAGCATGGGGAAGTTGCTAGAAAATTTATGCTTGAAAAGAGACGGAGAGGTCGTGAGCAAGGCACCACCATGCAGTAAGACAGACTTACGTAAGATGATGCTTTATTTGTTTAAGAATGCGTCTATGTCAAGCGCCTACCAAGACGCAGCGCTGCTATACATGCTGTGGTACCTGTTTGGACGCGCGTCCGACTTGTCAATCGTGCAGAAGCAGAATCTCACCATCGACGCTGCCGACATTATGTGATAATACTCATCCAAATGCCTCCGGAAATCACTCCATTAACCACACGGTTTAGTGTGTTAATCACCGGAAGATATCTGAGTCTAAATTAAGATGGAAACTCTAAATAGGAGTCAGATAAGAGAAATACGGCCTTTTATTTAAAGTCTAACAAGGCCAAAACCCCGGCCGAACTATAACCTGGTTAGCCATACGGGGTGCCGGTCACAATAAGAGCCTGTTAAGTAGCTTGAATCACAAGAAGCTGTGCTTTAAGCTATTATGCCAACGAAATGCACACAGCGCCTTACGGAACGATTGTAAAGCATTTGAATAGCGCGATTGAATGTTTTAAATGGTTTACAGCAAGCCTGCGTAACGTTAATATATGGGTTTAATATATGGGTTGATGAGATACTGAGCTTGCATGAGCTCCAGGAAAATGAGTTCGACGCTGAAACCGGCCGTGAGTACGATGCTCATAAATTGCGGTGTGGTTATGCAACATCACTACAGCTGACACGCTGTTACAGTAAACTGTTTATGCACAGACAGGAGTGTATCCGCGTGAAGCTCGACCTAATGGTCTAGGAGAAGCGCGACTAAATCTAAACAGTGGAGGCGAAAGCGGAAGCATACCGGTGCTTTAAACAAGCAGGACCACCCGGCATATCATCGGAAACACCTCTCTTATACATCGCATACAGTATTAAACATATTTGACAGGTGACCGGAAACACGATTGGCATGAAATGTTGAAATGAAAAATCAGGACACGAAGGTTTGCTTTGATTAACTGCGTAAGCACATCATAAACTAAGGCCCCACGACAACAAAAGGTAAAAATCATGGCTGCTACATCTACTGTAAAACCTGGCTCCATCCTCAAACAGTACCCTCGCTCGAAAAGTTGTATTGTGGAGATCACCGCAACATTTCAAGTCTTGGTTGGTCAAAAGTCCAAAATAACCTCGATGCTGTCCAAATCTGTAAGATGGGATGTCACCACTGCTAGCTTGCAATCACACTTTTTTTATTCTCAATTCAGCCCCTCTCATAAAGCCGAAGGGAATCGGCTTGATCGCCTTTCTGCGTTAAAGCCAATTTGTAAAATAAGCCGCAAAGGCAGATCCAAAAAGCCGATTCAGAATCACGATAAAGCCGATCGGTAATTTGCATACTATGCACTTCTGGGCGTATAGCTGATTTCGGATGCTATTATACGGCCAGTGCACGTGGCCACGTCGTGTGATTGATGGTGGATCCCTCCCTCGCGTTTTGTCTGCACTTCACTCCAATTCACAAAGGAAAACACAATGGGGTGTGCCCAAAGCTTTGAGAGGAAGCAGTTCGCTGAAACAGGCTTACCCGATATAGAAAAAGGCCGCAGCTTGTGTGCAAACATTGTTTGGCCGCTTACGGAGACAAAGCACGAAACAACGACCCACCCGCGCCCAAGATTGTGGTCGGAAGAGCAACTTCATACACAAATCATCTCAAGCGCTGCAAATTCTACCAAGATGCCGTAAAACGCGGTGTAGTGGCGCCGCCACAGGTTCCCCAGAAACTTTTACGCGTCTTCTTACAGAAAAACGCAGCACAACCTAGCACTGTGGTCGAAGAGGCTTTGTCTACAAGTTCTAACAAGCGCCAGCGGCTTATTCGTGAGCACTTTGACAATGTCTTTAGTGAAGACGAGCTCGAAGAGTTTGAGCGTCTGCTCATCCAATTTCAAGCCGATAACTGCTTGCCAGATCGCTTTGTAGAAAAGCTGTCAACGTTGCGTCTCTTCATCTTTCTGAACAAGGCCTGCGCCCGTGGTATTCCGAAAAGTAAACAAATGACTCGTATTTTGGACAAGCACAGCAACGTAGAAGAAGAGGGCCAGCTCCTGGCACTGAGCAGCAGACTCGAGTTCAGCGGAGGGCCGCAAGTTTGGGTAATTTTGAATTCGGCCTGACGTCGCCAGCAAAGCTCCAGTACTGTCCTACACTTGCATTAAAGCGAACAAGAGAGCTGTCGACAAACATACCACGGTACCAAGCATGGAGATCAGCAGTCAGACCCTCAACATTCTGTTCGTGTTTGCTAGCAACATATCGTCAGTAGTAATACATCCCAGAACCACAGAGTCGCTCGAGCAACCGTGGTGTCGGCGCTCTTTATGCATCGCTACTGCAACATGCCTAGAATGCTAGAAAAGTGACAGCAGCACCAGTGGTAGCTCACACTGCTGCCACCGCTTCTCAACCAACCATACGAGTCCCAAGTTATCAAAATCACTGATGAATCCACGATACATATATCGCGATATGATACCACGACGTCCGCGAGTATGTTTTCATCTCGTTGTAACTTGTAGGAAACGTTAGAAAGGGACGGATAACTTCCTCGGCAGCTGATAGTTTTCTCCAAAAATCTGAACCGCCAAAGACGTGGAGCGGTTGAAGGAAATCGTCGCCATTGCCGTAAAGTATGACAAATTGAAGTAGTGAGGTTCGGACACGCAAACTCGACGCGAAACATCCTTGCATGCTGTTCCATCGCGTTTCACATAGATTAATAAAACCCAATTGTTCTCCGTAGGATGTAGAAACAATGTTTTGAACTCTCACCAACCACTTCGATGACGAGGTTACAGTTACCAGCGGAGCTTGTTTAGTCACCTTCCGAAAGGACGCATTCAAAACCGCTTTCACCAAGTTGTTTATATCGTGAGCGAAGCAGTGTACAAATGAAATACGAGGGTGATGGAGTGCTAGAATACGTCGGGCTCGACCACACTGACCTGCGTTGTCGGTTACAACTTCACCGATCTCCCATCCCTTTGACTTGATCTCAATCATCACGTACTCCATTTTTTTTTCCACTATAGCAACGTTATGTCTTGAGCCGGTAGGAAATAGTCCATAGGTCACAATTGTACCAAATAAAGCTGGCATACACCCCAACAAGTGCAACTTCGCAATATTCTGCCACACATCAGCCAGGAAGTTCAGTCGTAGTCATTCTATCTATCGCGGTTAACACGGCCACATGTGAAAGATATTTCAGCGAACTCGCAGCGATTCATACGGCGCTGAGGGGCGTTCTTAACAACGCCATGCCATGCCACGGCATGCCACGCTGGCATTTCATTGATTCGTTTTTGTTGCATAAAAAGACGACGTTTCATGGGTGGCAAAACCTTGGTGTCGCCCAACGTGCCACTACCACACCGCCATCTTCACTTTTCTACAATATTCTCCGCTGTTTCGAGGTTGAAAATGGAGTCAAGACTAGTTGTTCTCGTTCTAATTCTACTCCTGCTCGTCCTTATTGTGGCATTCAGGGCCGCCGATTATGGCATGTATATGCGTTGAATGCACTGCTGAAAAATAAAAATGTCACCGTTATAGCAAAAGAATGTCATAAATAATGACATTGTAAGAAAGCGAAACATACATAATGTCATTATGTAAGTTATTGACGGGCGCTATCTACAACACTTGCATCCCAGTAGCCTGCGTTCTAGCGAAGGAACAGGATCTGCTCCAAGGTAATTGGTTGCAGACCATTGCGCTCGTGCCCGAACGTTGTTCGAGCAATGCTGAAAAACCTCTCTACCATGTTGGAGGTTGGCAGGACACTACGCAGAAGCACGTACCGCTGTTCTTGCTGAGCCAGGCGCCTACGCTTTTCCACGCGCTCCACGAAAGAACCTTCAACATCTTCGTTGGCGGGACGCTCACCCGAGGTCACTTCAAAGACCCTGAGGGCCGCTTTTTCCGACCGTGTCAAGCGGGAAGTGTTGCCCCGTAGCACACGCGCACACCCTGACTCGAAGTCGGGACTGTGTACAATAGCAGAGCGTGGTCCTGTATGTAGCATGCGTGTTTGTTAGTTTGTAAATAAAAACAGTAAACATGTGAACCGTACCGAGATAATCTGCATATTGCGGCTTAATGCCGATAAGGCCATCAAACCACTCTCGAACGTCAAGAAGATCGACGTTCGTACCTTGTAGAGCCTTCGAGACGGACTCAACGTCCGTCAGTTCTTTCAGAAGGGCACGCAAGCGACGATTGCAGGAAGCTGAAGGAAGTAGGTCCGCAATCTCATCGTCGGTCGTGTCCAGGTGTTTCAACAGTTCGAAGTACCGGTGCTGCATCATAAACGTGGGCCTCCACCGAGTGTCTTGGCGGATAACAGATCAGAGGTCCGTTTTCAGGCTAAAAAGTATTTTAAAAACATATTTAAAAAAATGTAAGTTTAAAAATCATTTTAAAAAAAGTAAACAAAAACGTACCGAAGTTTAGCCGATTGAGTCAGAGTTCGGAGCTTGATCGTCAGCGCTTGGACTTCTGCAAGATCAGCCTCGTGTTCTTGCAATTCATGTTGCACGGCTCGGTTGAGCCTGTGGGACACACAGCCAATTAGTGGCACCCCAATTAGGGTTGCCAACCGCTTATTAACACTGCAGTTGTCCCCCACGAGAAACGCACACTGGCAGAAGTACATCGTAAACTTGCGTGGTTTGACCTTGTAAATAACACACACTTTGCATGAACGATGGCGCCGTTTCACACCTTGCTCACTGTCGACAGTATCTGTGTTTTCCTCTAAATAATGGCCCACGGTAGCAGGCCGATGCGAACGCGTAGGCTCTGACCTTGCCGGTGACGGTGCCGTGCGCTCCCTCGCAGAAGTCGCTTCCTTCAAGATAAACAGGCATGAGGCATTGTTAGTTGGTGCTATGATGAATACTGAGTCGTATGCAAACCGTTATGTTGATATGTCAACATACTACTTACCGCTATATCGTTGAACGCCTGAACCGAATCAACCGCGATCATTTGCCTCATCATCTCCTCGAACAAACGCGAAGTGCTTGGGCGGGCGCTTGCTGTTCACCTTTCTGTGGTATCGGTGTACGATGAAGACCTTTACAAGTGCCATGTCGAGAAGGCCCAAAACCAAGATCCGGTAGTATTTGCGATTTGTAGCTCAGTTGTACGCTGTAGTGCTGCATCCGGAGCTGGTCGTGCACGCCGACATCACCCATCCAGCGATGGTAGTCGCGGGCCAACTCCGGCGCTGGAACAGGGCGAAGCTCACCATCCACACGCCTTGCCAAACGAACAAAAAAGGAATTAGCATTAGAAATACTCGTTGTAAAGTTACACGAAATAATCTTCATATTACGTACTGACAGTGCCGATCTCACGGCTGCCTCCACTGGATAGCATGTGCACCGGGTTTCTATCCATCCATATCACCGCTGTTATTTCTGGGAACTGCTTGTTTTGCGCCAGTGTGACCGTGCCTTGTGAAGGGTCAAGTACTACAAGAGACGCGACAATGAACTCGGTCTGATCGTCCTAGAATGACAGACAGACGCCAGGATCGCGGTATCATGCGCGAGGTGGAGGGAAATTGCTTCCCCAGTGCCTCCAAACTGGCAGCTCAGGTCGGGAATGAGATCGGCAAGCCCATTTCCCGTAGTACCATTCGCGAGAGGATTCGCGAGACTGGGCTTCAACGATGTTCCGCCCGGAAAAGCCTTTCCTGTCTGCTAAGCACCGCAAGAAGCGGCTAGAGTATGCAAGTACGGTTCGATGACCGTAGACGACTGGGAGGAGGTTTTATTCACTGATGAGACGATGGTGGGGATGCACGGCACCATGGGACGGGTCTCTATGTGGTGTAGGACGCACGAAGCGTTTGCTCCGAACTGTGTACTGCCTACCCTTAGTAGTAGTCGGAAGTCTGTTATGGTATGGAGCTCTATATGTCGTAACAGCGTCGGGCAACTCCACATTTGCGAGGAGTCTGTGACTGGCGAATACTATCGTAAGATTTTGGCAACTGAGATTCCTTTTACAAAGGCTCTAAATGGCTTCCCGGACCGGACTCTATTTGTGCAGGATAACGCTCCTGCAAACACTGCCAAGAAAACCAAGAAGCTTCTTCTAAATCTGAACCTGAAGGCCCTTACGCACCCAGCTCAGAGCCCGATCTTAACCCGACCGAGAATGTTTGGGCTATCTGGAAGTGGGAGCTGAACAAGACTCCTGCGTCGTCTCTCGAGGATTTAAAGCAGAAGTTGCCCAGGGTGTGGTACCAAATACACGATGACGTCATAAAGAGAGCTCTACGCTCGATGCCCAAGCGCCTCGACGCCGTCAAGCAAGCCAAGGGTGGGCATACCAAGTATTAGAGGCAGAAGTTGAAGTTAAATGACTTGATATTTGTATGAGAGATGTTCACATCACTGAACTGATAGGAGGTGCCTTCAATTTCTGCCACCTATGTTTTTGTTGAATACAGCTCTAGCAATAAATACCTTTACGATGTGGCTCATTCTTTTCATAGCTAATGGTCCTACATTATGTTTTCGAACAAGCGAAGTTTCTCGCCAAACGGATACCTGCAGCCGTCGCAGGCTCCGAAAGTGTACGAAAAAGGGAGGGGTGCCTTGACTTCCTACACTCGCTGTAGGTAATACTAGCGAGCACCGCCGCTTCGCGGCGGAGGCACATGTATATTAGTAGTCCCTAATGCCTCCGTTCCGCTCACCGCGGGCTCGCTACACTGCTCGCATGGTTGGTTGGTAATTTGAGCTGAGGCGGGCCTGTAGGCCCCGCAAGGTTGCAAGAGGTGTCGTTTTGGGCCGCCTCGCTTCGCTCAACAGGAAATATCAAATTTTAGCCAATTGGGGCCGCCTTCGCCGCGCTCGGCAGCCAGTAGAATGTGTGGATTTGCGTCCCCTACTAACCCTAGCCGCGGACGGAAGGCCAGACAGACAGACAGACACGTTGCTCTAGTTGATATTTAGTACCAGCGTTGCTGGATTTAAACTATTTGAACAATGTTTTGTCTGTAAAACGTTTTCTCTTGAATAGCACATGGGAAATCGAACTTAAGTGATTTTTAATTCAATTCCAGTAGGGAACTAATACATATAGAGTAAATGTATGTACTGGATCGGTAGCTCTATCGCAGAATTATTTTCACAGACTGGGAAAAATCAGTACTCATGTACTGTTTTCTGGAAATTCCTCGCTCTGTCGAATTTAGAATTTAGAATATGAAAATAGGGTCTCTCCAAATAGGAAATTCATGCTAGGGAAAACTACAATAGGCTGTTTGATAGAGTTACTCTAGCCCTGCCGAAAAATCCAGTTCCATGATCGCATCCTATTGGCTAATAAGCCTTTGTCCTACACATTCTTGCTAAGTACGATTTCAGCAAGTGCACTTTGAATATCGTCGTAGCAATAATCAAGGTCTCCTTGCTCTGCCGAAGACGCCTCGATCGTCTGCACAAACTCGCTACCATGGGCAATGCGTTGGGCACCAAGAAGACGCTGAAGGAGCAACTGCGCGAGAACAAGCGTGAAATCAACCGCGCAGTACGGCAGTTGGACCGAGAGCGCACAAATTTGCAGATGCAGGAGAAGAAACTCATCATCGAGATCAAGAAAATGGCCAAACAAGGTCAAATTGCCAGTGTCAAGATCATGGCCAAGGACTTGGTGCGCACGCGCCAGCACATCACCAAGTTCTACACTATGCGCTCACAGCTGCAGGCGGTCTCGCTGCGTCTTGAGACGGCCAAGTCAGCCGAAGCCATGACGTCAGCGCTGCAGGGCACTACCACGGCCATGAAGGCTATGGCGTCCACTATGAACCTGCCCAGACTCAACCAGATCATGATGGAGTACACCAAGGAGAGTGAGAAGATGGAAATGACGCAGGAGATGATAGGAGACACCATCGACGACGTCATGGACGCCGAGCAGGACGAGGAAGAGGAGGAGAAGATCGTTGGACAAGTGTTGGACGAGATAGGCATCGATATGACCGGAGCCGTGCCCGAGGCCCCGACAGCTCATGCTGCGCCCACTGCAGCGGTAGCACAAGCGGCTCCGGCGGTGGCGCTGCCACCTGCTGCTCCCGTGGCAGCTGGAGGTGGTGGCTCGACGGATTCGGCCATCAGCGACCTTGAAGCACGCTTGAACAATCTGCGACGGTCGTGAGAACCGTGCCAGTTAGCTTTTTCAAGAGAGTAGACAGAACTCCTCTGCATCCTCAGTCTACAGCATTGAATCACTAATTAACGCTCTTGTATGAAAACGAAAGAGAAAGTCACATTATCTACGCACAAACGGCGGTCACTTTGTAGTGGTAGCTGCATCTAGCCGATGTCAGGGATGATCAGCAGACTCTTGGGGATAAGACAGAAGTGCAGCGCAAAGTAGACGAAGCGATGGCATAAATACGAGTTGTCCTCGAACTCCTGAAATACCTCTGGGTGGTGGAAGTACGTGTGCGAGAAGATGCGGTACAGGCGGCGCGAGACCGACTGGAAGTACTGAGTTGCGTTAGAGCTGATGCTCACACGCGACGGGAAAACGCGGCTGCTGGTCAGCAGCGTGTTGACGTTGTCCATGGTGTGCACGATGTACTCGAAGGCGCAGCACTCCTTGGGCGCCTTATGGGCTGCGCACAGGAACACCCAGTCGTCCGTGGCCTTCATCACAGGGCACGACTCGCGGGTGCAGCTACCATCAAGTCGAGCTACCAGCACGTTCAACTCCTTCATCACCTGACGCAGATGTTCATACTGCCACAAATAGGTGTCCTGGTCGTCTGGAACGTCGTAGATCTGCGAGAGAGCGGTCGGGTCCGCGCGGATCTGTCGCTGGATCAGCTGCTCCACCTCGAAGGCGCCACCTGCATCAGCTCCACGTCCTCCCGCAGTCTCCTCCCAGCCGAAAAACTCCTCATTGCGGCTACCAGGCAGGTTCTTCCCCACTACGAGCGTCGTCATCGTCGTTGCAGCGGCGTCGGTTGTAGTATGGCTGAGGAAGTGTTTGGTGTGTCTTACACAATGTGCCACATTCACGAAAGAATTCTTTGACTGAAACTTTGTAAGGAGATTCAAACCCAGGTCAATTTGAATGTTGCTCGAACGACCCCCCTTTTAGACGGCAGCTTCTCGTGGAAGCCCCACTTGTTCCCCACCACCACCAGGGACAATGGACCGGCGGCGACGCGCGGACGATGGCGATGGACGGCGTCGACGCAGTCGCAGTCGCAGTTTCAGCCCCGTGTCTTCGCGACTGCGCTACCAGCTGCGCAGACGCCACACTCGGCCTCCCCCGGTGCCCAGCACCCCGCACCGGCGTCGACGCCGTGCTACCAAGGACACTAATGAGAACGGCAAGCGTAGTCGAAGCCGCAGTCGCTCGCATCACGGCAGCCGCTCTTCGAGGCGAAGAACAGGTGCGCCCCGGAACTATTTTTTATAATGATTGCGCCATTTATGACCCTTTTTTCTGGTTTAACAGACTCGAGAGCGCCGCGATCCAGGTCCCGATCCAGATCCAAGAGGAGACACTCGGGCACCCGATCGCGTACTGGGTCCAACGGCAGTCACCGCCACCGTCGACGGTGCGTCTCTAAGTCATTAATCTGTAATGACGCATTATTGACCAACTGTAATTGTTACATTGGCAGATACAGCGGCCGGAAGCGGTCATCGCGCACCGATAGCCAGACACGCGGACGACGTGGCAGTTCTGAGAACGACTACAATGGCCGCCGTCGCTCATCGCGTGGCAAGAACAAGCAGCGGCACTCGCGGCGACGCGACTCGTACCACGACCGGGAGCCACTGCCGCCTCCGCCGCCGGCTCAGAAGGACGGCAGTGAAGACAGCGTGGCTCACGACGACACAGTGGGCAGCTACGATGGAAAACCTGGGGAATACATTGCCAACCGCTACAAAATCATCCGTGAAGCGGGTCTGGGCACGTTTGGCCGCGTGCTCGAGTGTCTAGACAAGCAACGCAACATCGTGGTGGCCATTAAAGTGGTACGCCAGGTGGAAAAGTACACTGAATCGGCCAAGATCGAGGCTGCAATCCTACAGGACGTGAACGACAAGGACAAGAACAACGAGTCGCTCTGTGTGCGCATGTTCAAGTGGTTTGAGTATAAGGGCCACGTATGCATGGTGTTCGAGCGCCTGGGCTGCTCGCTGTACGACTACTTAAAGAACCACGACTACAAGCCCTTCCCGCTGCACTGTATCCGCGCCTACGCATGGCAATTATTGACGTCACTTGAGTTTATCCACAGCATCCGACTCATCCACACAGATCTCAAGCCCGAGAATATTCTGCTGGTGGATGACGAAGAGGAGAGACTTGCATGCGATTCCTCTTCGCCATCGTCGACGTCTTCCTATGGCTCACCCGATGGCTCTTCTGGACGTGAGCAGTGGTCTAATGGGCGACAGTGGAAAAAACGAGAACGCGCCATGTCGGATGTAGACACTGGACGACTGTCCCTGCGGCCACCAGCAAATAACGCAGTAAAGCTAATTGACTTCGGCGGCGCCACGTATGAAGACGAGTCCAAGAGCTCCATTATCAATACCCGTCAATACCGATCACCCGAAGTAATTCTTGGCCTCGGCTGGAGTTATCCGTCGGACATTTGGTCTGCGGGGTGTATTATCGCAGAATTGTACCTAGGCGAACTGCTGTTTGCCACTCACGAGAACATGGAGCATCTCGCGCTCATTGAGCGCTGTCTCCAACCCCTGCCTGTGAAGATGGCGACCCGGGCATCCAAGAATTCGTGTTCGGCCAAGTTTTTCCACCGCGGCCGACTGAATTGGCCTGCTGGTGCCTCGAGCGACGAGAGTGTAGACCACGTACGGAGGATGCGAAAGCTGGAAGACTTGATCTCCCCCGAAGACGCGAAGAGCGGTCTGCTTGACTTGCTGCAACTCATGCTGGTGTTGGATCCCGAGAAGCGGGTGACAGCCAGGGAAGCCCTCAAAGCGCCATTCTTCGATGGATTCTCGTATCGCAACATCGTGCGAGCTGGTCATAATGATGGATCATGGAGTGGTCACTGAACACTAACGTAGTAGCAAGTAGAACCAATGAAAAAGGAGGACGAGATGGCTAAGCAAACGAGCAAAGCTGGACGAGCCGGAGTACCGACCGGATAGCAATCAGCATGATATGTTTTCTCAATTTACATTGCGTTGACACTCTATCAAACACCTCATTCGTGTGCATGCCGAAAATAACGTTATTTTGCAAGTAAACTTTTATTAAGCTGCTGCTGTTCTGCTTTCCATGACAAAAACTGAGCGACACGACTGAATCAACTTGCTATGCGTTATTTACAAGCTGTAAACTTACAGCTGAACTTGGGGCGCTCCACGTCTGGACTCGGTTGGCACCTCGTCAAAAGTGAGCACTACGTTGCTTCCACCTTCATGGCGAGGGAAAGTGTCCTGGAATTCCATGTTGGGCTCGCTATTCGTGCAGTAGCCCGTAATGGGAGAGCTCACGCGCACCTTGCAGCGCGTACTGCCAAACGGAGATGTTGAACTAACGGACGAGTCGGTTCCTGTGAAATCTACGATCGCTGAAGACGGAACCACGTCGATGCCAACTGCATTTGGTGTGTCCCCTTCCTGTACTGTGGTAAGCGTTCGGTTTTCAGGGGTGAAGTCCGCCCCTCCTGTGTATTCACAGTCGGAGCTGAGACGGTTGTCGCTGTCATCTCCACTCCTATCACGCTTCCTCTTGTACGTCACAGCCATGATAATTGCACCGACGCAGGCAAGAGCCCCAAAGACGGACGGAACAACAGCGGCAATATTAGACGCTTTGCCAGTACTTAACCCACTGTTGCTGTCGTTAAGAGTGTCAACGGAAGCTGTCGTCGACTTGGAGGATGTCGACGCCGATGGTGTAGCATCGGTTTGCGTTGCAGAGTCAAGAGAACTGCGGTCTGATGATCTAACCTTTGCGGGGGTATCAGCTGCGTCCTGCTCGTGGCTGTCAGATGCAGACGCTGAATCCGATTCACTGCTGATAGGTGGCGCTGTGGTAGCAGGAGGTTCCGTTTCTTTCGATTCACTACGAGTAGGAGGTGCTGTGGTAGCAGGGGCCTGAGTTGCTGGGGCTTGTGTAAACTTATTGGTATCCGAGGCGGCGCTACCAATGACAGCAGGGGTCGATGGAGTATCGAACTTGGTCGAACCACCCCTCGTAGTTATTAGAGAATCAGCGGTAGGAGAGAGTGTCAGAGTTGACACTGTCGCCTCCGTTCGAGCATCTACACGAAAATCATTCAAAGGTTAGCGTTCATGAAATATTGGGTATTTCCATTTCTTAATGAGTACCTGCTGCAATGGCGAGCGCCAAGGCTGCAACCAGCAGTAGCCTGCGAGCTGAGCTCATGCTCTGACGTGCTCCTGTCTCCGCTGGCTGGAAGGAATAGTACAGAAGGTTGGCGTTACGGGTGCTCTGCTCCTTCCTGCCTTCTGTACTCGTCTGATCCAAGTCGAAAATGAAGCTCGCCCGACGCTTCGCCTACACGATTAACGCAGCGTCGAACAAACAAAAGCGGGAAGGGTGGCGAACGTCTCTCTGCCAACAGCATGGGACGCTGGCCGCCTTAGTTTGTAGCGCACGCACAGCGTTGCTGCAGAACCAGCTGCACCTATGTAGTAACCCGATGTTTTCACTTATCCACAATGCGCACCAGAAACTCTTCCATGCTTTTCAATTTAAGTCCAGAGGAAGGAATTGCCGCCAACGAGCCAGACTACAGTCACTGCAGCTGGAATTGCTAATGGTGTCGGTCGCACAATGACTTGAGCTACTATCGCAATGATCGTCACACGAAGCACGACGTCAAGCTTATCAGCGCTCCTTCTCATCAGAGTTCAATGACCTTCGATCGTGGCACCACTGAACAGTGGCATACCTCGATCTCTGCGCTGGTGATGCCTCAATGCGAGTGCATACGTGCTTTACCAGCTGCCGGTGTTGTAAGGCTCTGAAAGACAGCTCTTCCAGATGCCATGACTTGCTCGAGTCAAGCATTGAACCAGCGGACAGCGAAATGCGATTTTTTTTCGAGCGAACCCACCAACGCCGCTGTTTTGACGCACACAATGAACTCTGGAAAGGCGAAAATCACGTGCTCCCAGACGTCGACGACACCGGACTGACTGGGCTCAAGCGGGTGGTGTTACCGTAGTATGACGCGAAATAGAGATCGCAAGCGATGGCGTTCGCAATGCTGGTAATCCTCACGGCAAGAACCCCACCTCAACTGACAACTAAGATTTCAAGAACCTGATCCATTTACCGTGCAGCAGCGACTCAAGACAACGCTGCAAGTAAGTCGCTGTCGTCTCGATGGAAGGGCAGTTGAGTTTCGAGCGATGCGTTGTATCTTTAACGTTGTCCTTTCCCACCATGCTACGTTTGCTACGTTGCCCAACGGCGCTTTTCGAACGATGCACATTTCGGCGAGATCAGGAGCGGATAGGACAGTGTAGGTTCATCGAATGCCACGCTGCGATCTGGCTACATGTAGCTCTGCCCCTTGACCTCTGCTCATTGCTATTATATACTACACAAACCTACGCAAAATCCATCAATGCAGGTCAGCAGCAAAATTAAACAACAGCGAGCCCATGACTCAACGGCCTTGAGCAAGAATCGATTTCGCGTACTGCCACTAGTCGATTTCGCGTACCAAGCTGCAAGTTGAAGTGATTCACTTCAGTATGGTGTGAAGTTGGTGTACACAACACCACATCGATTACCGGAATCAGCAGCCGTTGCGTCGCTGACGCTGAGTGGGGGAGATCGGACCATGCATCAGGAACTGGAAGTGAACGACGACGGCGGCCGCGTGCTGAGCATCCAGTCTCATGTGGTGCAGGGCTATGTGGGCAATAAGAGCGCCATGTTTCCGTTGCAGTTGTTGGGTATGGACGTAGACCCCATCAACAGCGTGCAGTTCTCCAACCACACAGGATACGCGAAGTTCACAGGCCGCCGTCTTACGGGCGACGAGTTGCATGAGCTATTGGACGGTATGGAGATCAATGATCTACTGAAGGATGCGCACACGCACCTTCTTACGGGCTACATTGGCTCCATCTCGCTGCTGGACGCCATTGTACGCGTGTACGAGCGGATCCGAGCGGCGCAGACCCACCCGGAGCGCCTCGTGTACGTGTGCGACCCCGTAATGGGAGATCTTGGCAAACTCTACGTGCCCTTGGAGCTCGGTACGTGGGATTAAGTATATGGGCATTGAACGGATAATATTAACTGTAGACCTTTACAGTGGACATGTACCGCTCCAAGGTGCTACCGATTTGCGACGTCTTGACACCGAACCAGTACGAGTGTGAGCTGCTGGCCGAGATGGAGCTCCGTACAGTAAAGGACGCTATGCGTGCGTGCAAGAAACTCCACACTCTAGGCCCGAAGGTCGTGGTAATCAGTAGCTTCCAAGAGGCCTCCGAGGACGAGACACCGAAGGAATTGGTGGTTATTGGCAGCAAGGTCATTACTGGCGGCCGCTGTGAGCAGTATGAGGTGCGTTTCCCGTGGATTGACAGCTACTACACCGGCACAGGTGACCTGTTCGCAGCACTACTACTGGCTTGGCTCTACCGCTTCCCGGACGACTTTAAACGCGCTCTTGAGAACGTCATTTCAACCATCCAGGACGTGCTTCGTATCACGTTAAAACTTGGCGGGAAAGACTGCGACTTGAAGCTCATTCAGAGTCGTCACGTGATCGCCAACCCCACAGTGCGATTCTTTGCCAAACCGCTCTCGGTGCCTATCCTATTCGTACTCGTGGACTTGGACACTTTGCTTGGGACAACGAGTAATGACGAGGTTGTAGACGTCCCAGCTGATGCATCGATCCAGCGCCGTGAGCTGCTCAGTGCGTTGGCGTCGCTCGTGGGTGCTGAGAATGTCAGTATCGTCACAAACTACACAGTGCCGTCAACACAAGCGCTACTCTCAGCATTCAAGGTGATCTCTTCGATGGAAGTTGGTGCGAATGCTGATCATCGGATCGAAACTCGCAACTGCGAGACGCTGGTTGTGTCTAGCTCTGCTTCCCTCACTGCACTGGCGTCTCGCACTCTGTACCAGGTGGCGCCGTCCACTGCCTCTGACGAGGCAGTGCTGGCCTATATCAAGGAGCACAATGCTCAATGCCTTCTTGCTTAATGACTGCAAGACAGTGGCCTGATAGACGAGCAATAGATAGAGCTTCTGTATTTCGGCTGTCATTGGCTCTAACCACACCAACGTGATAAGCACTGAAATTAACTTGTATTGACGCCACCGAACTTATGGATGCGCCGTCACACGTGCAGCGATCGTCGCGTGCGTCGAGGCAAGCGCTCGAGTCCATCGGTCCAAAGAGTCGTACATCTTGCTAGCATCTCGAGCTCTACAAGCATTGAACAATAGGAGGACAGTCAGAAAAATAACCATGCACTAGCAACACCAGCGATACAACGTACTTTTGTCGCGTCTGCAGCACTAGAAGACCTCGACTCTGGTCGATCTTGGCGTCCAACTCGAGGTTCTGAATCAGCGCAACGGCAATGTCTTCGACGTCCTCCGAGGTGATGTTCATACTCTTCGAAAGACTGTCAATACGAATAGCCTGGTACGGACGCACGAGCTTCTTCATAACTTGGCAGCGAATATTGCGCAGCAGCGGGTTCAGATACCGCTTCATGATCGGATCACTCAAGAGCTTGTACTTGGGATTCTTCAGGATCTTCTCGAACTGCACAACGTCGTTGGCTTCATAAGCGCCACGTAATAGCAACATCGCACCAATTTCCTCCACGTCCTGATAGACCTTGGCTTCTCTCGAGTCGAACGGATTGATATCTGAACTCGCCAGCATGTTGGCTAGTACAACATACTTAAGACACTGCTTCGCACGGGCGTTACCCGCTTCCTGATAGTTGCGGAAGCTCTCAAAAAACTCGTTGTAGGCCAGCATCCATTCCTTCTCTTCCAAGTACATTTTACCACCTTCCTCACGAATCACTCTGCGACAGAAGAACAAAACGTAAGTATATGAGTACAAAAATATCTATATCAACAACACGGACCCCATGATTCGCGGATCAGCGACTGCAGCGTCCAGATCCAGCGTCTTCGGGTAGATGAGGCGCATCTTGGCACTGTTCTTGGTCGCGACGCACAGCTACATCAGCAAAAATTAATACACCAACACGTCTTTAAGTCCCTAATTACAGTTCATCCCATAATGCCTCAAGCGTTACCTGGATTTCCAACGCGTAGACTTCCAACAGCGACGTAGCCTTCGAGTGGTC
Organism: Phytophthora nicotianae INRA-310; assembly: GCF_000247585.1. Classification (NCBI taxonomy): domain Eukaryota; phylum Oomycota; class Peronosporomycetes; order Peronosporales; family Peronosporaceae; genus Phytophthora; species Phytophthora nicotianae. Next base: position 56,342 of record NW_008649112.1, on the reverse strand, counting down.
CTGAACACCGTCTGGTGTCTGGCAGTAGTCGTAAAGTTGACTGAGTAGCTTCTGCAGTTGGTCAAATTGCTGCATATCTAGATAGAGTTTGCCCAATTTAACGTTCATGCTGAACCAGAGTCGGTCGTTGTTGACGTCCTTGAGCTTGTCAAGTGTCAGTTCGTACATCTTGGACGTGTATTTAGCGCTGTCCTTCTCCTTCTCCATACCCGTGGCACTGGAGACCACGTCGAGGATAGACGAGATCGATTCCGTGCTCTCATTCCTCGTAACGAACGCCAAATGCTCCAGCATTTGCTCGTAGTTGCGCAGCATCTCCTCCCATTGCCGACGGCTTACGCAGATTTTAACTACATGTTCTAGCGCTTGAAAGCTCCACTTGCGCTCTTCAAGTGGAGTAGCCTCCTTCTCCAATGCCACAACGCGCTGGAAATATTCAAGCGCCTGCGTCAGGTCTCCGCGCTGACGAAAGTCCTCTGCCTCATAGAACGTGTTTTCCAGCGCGATCTGCGCCTCGCGAGCGGCGTTACGTTGCTGCGCGGCCTCGCCATCCTCACCATCGATGGCTGAGCCTTGATCGTCGCTGTCGAACTGCTCGTCGCTGTCGTATTCATACTCATATTCCTCTGAGTCCGACATGCTCGCGATGGATACAGAAATCTCCAAGTGAAGCTTGTCGATTGAGGCAACAAGTGAACATTATCGTGCTGTGATTGGTAGATATTTACATCGACGCAGGATTGGTTGAAAATGTGATGTGGTATTTTAGTGTCGTCAGTTGTCAAGAAACATCAAAAGCCACAACATGCTGGAGCAGTTGAAGGCTAAGTCGACGCAGGCGGCGGCGCTGGCGCTGGACACTGCGGGCTCGCTCAAAGATGTGGCGCAGAAGTCCAACATCGCCAGCTCCCTCAAGGATGCCACGCAGAAAGGATCGGCGGCGTTGCAGGCGAAGGCGGGAGCGCTCAACATCAAAGTTCCGGCAGTAGTCAAGCCGTCGGGATCATCGTCGTCGCTGGCCAGCACTGCAGACACAGCAAATGACAGCGATCTGGAAAGTGGCAAATCTCCATCGAATGCCAACCAGGAGAAGGAGGGGCTGCTGAACGAACTGGGTCAGGAGTGTGGGCTCACAAAGCGCCAGCGGCTCTATGGTGCCATCGGATGCTACTTGTTTGGCTCACTCTGTGGCTTCCTGTCCACGCTCATGATGTGGGGCGGCCCCAAACATCTTAAGCAGTTCGCCTTCTTTTACACACTGGGAACTCTTTGCAGCATTGGCAGCTCGCTGTTTCTGATCGGCCCCATGCGGCAGCTCAAGGTCATGTGTATGCCCGTTCGACGCGTTGCTTGCTGCATCTGGATCGGCGCCATGTTCACGACGCTTATTATAGCATTTGGCTTTCCCAAGGCCGGACCACTCGTGCTGTTGCTCGTGATCATCCAGTACTCCGCGATGCTCTGGTACGGTGCCTCGTTCATTCCGTACGGCCGAGCGATTCTAAGGAAGGGATGCACCAAAGCGGCCAGCTACGTCACCAGCTAGGTCTTCAGCTGATACCTCTCCGAGGCTTATTTTATATAATGGCATCGTTGCATGCAGCGAAAGATATTCGTCACCGATAGATGCTTTTATTTGTTTGTGGATACCGCCGTAAGGATATCTTCTATGCCAGCTGATTAATACTTGTTTGCATATTCCTCTCCAACTTACCCAAACATAATGCACACGACCTGTTGGTTCAAGATGAAGAGGGGCACAATGTAAACCGTTTTCTTATGCTGCTCTTCACTAAAAACAAGTGCAACGGCATTCCTCAACGTTATCTTACTCGCTCCGATTAACATATCTCGGTGTGCAGCCATTTCTACCAGATTTGGCGTGCAGGTCGCCTCAGACCAACCCCGAGCCCAGTGAGCACGTAAGCTTAGCAACTTGTCCCATGAGCTGAAAGCTCAGACCTTGTGCATTGCCAGGTGGTGCGTTCAAGCTTTTTTTGTCTCACAGTGTTACCGATCACAGCCAAGCCAGTGCTGCCTGCTGGTGCTCAAATGGCTTCTCATTTTGTTTGAAAAAGGCGCGCAACCAACTTCCCATACTTCGCTCGGTTTATTAGCAGCATGCGCCGTCTCGGCAGCGTCGGAGAAACGGTAACTCCATTCGACAGACACCTCCGCGACGTGTATGAAGGTCGTGCGCCGGACGGTCTCGCATTCTTCGAAGCGCACGGTTACTTTGATGTGAGTGATACAGCCAACACTGTGCAAATGTTCCGCGAAAACGTCGGCCTGGACGAGTTCTGGGAGAACCGCGACGGTGTTGACACCTTTGACCCGTTCCAGCGTGCAACGGTGTACCCGTTCGGTTCGAAAAGCAAGGTACCAAGCAGCCGCATGCGCAGTGAACTACATCGGACCAACTCGGGACGCTTCACACTGTTGGATGACGACGGGAACCCCGTGACAGAGGACGACTTGCTGGAAATGGAACGTGAGGACCGTCTCAAAGTGAAAAGTTTAGAGCTAGACGATGAGGACATGGCCGAGCTGGAGAACGAATTATTATGCATGAAGGAGGCGATTGAGGTGATCCGCGTCGAGAAGTATCACTTACAACGCGTTTTCTTTCGAGCACTCTACCCTGAAGAGGCTGAAAAAGATTCGACTGACACAGATGATCGGTATAGCTTTCCAGCGTTCGTAGATCTCCCACTTCCGCCTCCAGTCGCTCTGCTGGATCTGCCACCATACAGTGGCAATTTGTTCGTACTTCGAGAGTCTATTGTACTGCTTCGACGCAGCTGGAGCAAGCGCTGGTGTACGTTGGACTTCCAAGCCTTTATCGTCAGAATGTACAAGCGCAGCTACTGGCGAAGTCCTCGCGGTGAGCTCGATCTGCGCTCGGCTACAAAGATTGAGATAATGGGGCACGGAGGCTTCCGCATCGAGTTCCGGGGTGGCAATATGCTGCTCTTGCGCTCAAGGAATGAGAAAGAGGCGGCGAGTTGGGTGTTGTCACTGCGCCTCGCCATGCAGATCATGCGCAGCAACGCAACTCGCTGCCCAGAGATCTCCCGACTCACGAATGGCTAAGAGAGTCGAAGCTGCTAGGTATCCGTTCTGTAAGATTTTAGTGCAGTTGACCACTGTTAGCTCCATTGTCCATTATTCACCGGCAGCAACAATCCTCCCCCAGTCACGCCGCGCTCTCGACGCTGGAATCGAGGGCGTGGCAGTCGCTACATATTATTAATAGCGATTTCCACATGTGCTTTCACTCGTCGACCCATGTGGCCTTCCAGACGACTCCATAGAGTCTTTCCGTCCACAAATCGAGGGGGCGGAAGACGCCATGTTTCCAGCCAGCTTCCCATTCCGCGATCTGTTCAACGTCAGAGTGTTGGTCACATGATACGCAACTCAATTTTGATTAAGCAACTTTGTCGGATTCTCGCATGACTCTATCCCCGTGAAGCAACTTTACTGCTCTTACGGCACTGGACAGTGCCGTAAGCGGGTGAGCTGGTCGAATAAATCAGTGGAAAGTGCTCACAATCGGATTCGCCTCGAGCCACAGAAGATCGTCCCGTAGCCACCATGATGGACCAACTGAAGGAGCAGAGTAAGAAGGCCAGCGACAAGCTGGAGGATTTTGCTAAGAAGACACAGCAGGAACTGGAGAAAACGAGCAAGAAGGCGCAGGAAAGCATTGAAAAGGCCACCAAGCAGACCAAAGACAGCATCAACAGGGCCACCAAGCAGAGTAAGGAGGCCTCGGAGAGCGGCCTGTTCGACTCGGCCAAGGAGGCCTTCCACATCGACATTAAAGAGGACAAGAAAGACAAGAAGAAGACCAAACCGCGCCGTAAGGACTCGAGCGACTCGGACACCGACGAGGAGGATGGACTTCTGGACGATATCGGCGACGAGTTCGACCAGCTCACGCTCAACCAGCGCGCACTGGGAGCCATCGGTTGCTATATGCTCAGCGGCCTCTTTGCCTTTGCTGCCACTGTAATGCTGTTCACCGGTGTGCACCACGTGCGCTTCTACGCGCTCTTCTACTCGCTGAGCAACATCGCCACCTTCTGCAGTCTCATTTTCATTATGGGCCAGGAGCGACTCAAGAAGCGCATGCTCTCGCGCAAGCGCAGCGTGACTGGCCGTGCCTGGATGGGTTCACTCGCGCTCACAGTCGTCGTGGCTTTCTTCTGGCCGTCACACTGGTTCATTGTCCTCCTGCTGCTGCTCGTGCAGTTCGGTAGCATGATCTGGTACAGCCTGTCGTACATTCCGTTCGGCCGCAAGTTCCTGCACAAATACATGGCCAAGAGGGTCATTCTCGTGGACGCCATGGACGGCAAGATCGACGGCAAGTAAGCACTCAGCATGAGCTCCCGGTTGTTCCTGCACGTCTCCTCTATCTTCTGCTTTTTTATTGTGAGTGATGCACCACACGGTAGTGGCAGGAACATCAGCAGTAAGTGAAAGGTAACAAGTTCCACTTCTGCTTGTATTAATGAAGCACGTTAGTTTTTAGCATTCTACGTCATGGTCTACTGCCTGGAATGAGCTTCTAGCCAAGCCACAAAGTCGCGCACTACAGCATCACGAATGCGAGGAGGTTCACTAGCCAAGTCGTGGTGTCCTCCCTCGTACGTCTTGAAGGTTTTATCGGCGCTTCTGGTCTTGAGATGAAGCGCCGCTGAGCCGGTGACACTGCAGGCTTGGTCTGCTGTGCCGTGTTGCAGCAAGTATGGCGTCTCAATCAGCGGTAATTTATCCTGGATACTCGTGATGCCTTCTAGCAATGCAAGGCCCGTTCCGACGCGCATTTTTCCAGGGTAATACAGCGGATCCGAGAACTTCTCGGCGTCGATAATCGCTGCCACCTCGGGAGAGCTGTTCTTGCCACTGTTAGCTTTTACCAATGGCAACTTGGGCATATATTCCTGCAACAATCGGCCGATAAGCTCCATCAGATACGAAGGTCGAGAGGCTTTGTGGATCTCCGTCGCTGGACACAGAATGACGGCGCCATCGACCAGCTTCGGACTTTTACTAAGCGCATGCAGGATAATTAACCCACCCAGCGATCTGTCCAACAATCAAAGTCATGACCCAGATTAATACACACAGAGACAACTTCTATCAACTTCAACCGCTACCACGTACGCGCCAAGTAGAAAAATCTTCTTGTGGGGATACTTAACCTTGACCAAATCTATGAAGGCGATAGCGTCGTCCACCAGCAAGTCTATGCTGGAGAAATAACCGTGTCTACCATCGCTGCGGCCCATGCCCTCGTGGTCCATCCCAGCAACAAGGAAGCCGTGCTGCAGCACCTCCACCATGAACGAGTTGTTGCGGGCACTATGCGAGTTGACACCGTGCAGCACGACAACGACGGCTTTGGCGTCCTTGGCGCTGTCTAGATGCCGAGGCAGCCAGAACCGATAGAACAGCCGCACGAGTTCCCCGTTTGGTCGCGGTCGCTCCATCAAACCGGATTCTTCGTTACCTGCATGCACGTGGGAGAGCAAAAATTCCTGATGCGAGGCAGTGTGTGGAGCTCCTCGCCGCGTATTCTGGCGATCGATACCAGGCCCAAACATCGTCATGAGCGTGGCGATGCACACAGACAGGAAACCAATAAGCGCCACGAGCGCGAACAGCGCGGCACTAGCGCTCCACATGAAGGAGAACTTCTCTTGGACAAAGTTACGATGACACGCAAATCGGACTGTTGCATCAATTTTAGGTATTTTATTTTTTCTCGATTTTTGAAAACAGAAAGTTTACTGTTTTACCAGTAAATTTTAGAGATCTGATTGGCCGGGATGGCATCCAGACGAAAAAACCCCCATTAAATTTTGCTGGGTTTTTTTCGTCTGAATGCCATCCAACAACAAGCGATGGCGACGAGCATCAAGTCGAGCAAGACCAAACCGTCCCTGGACGTCTACAAACAGAGTTTTCGAGAGTATCTGGTACGCCCATAGTCATTGCATAACTGTCTTTTGCTGCACCGCTCTCACAGTAACCTCATTCTATCTAGCGCGAGACTGATGCCGTGAAGGACGAGACGGAGCTGGAGAAGCTCATGAAGCTGCTACACGAACCTCTGCCCGTGTCTTTTCGACTCAATCTGCACCGACCTGATGCCTCAAGGTGCCTATAAGATGATAATCTGATGACCATTATTTTAACATATTGACAACATGCACTTATGTTACAGGCTGAAGGAGCGGCTGGCCACCAAGCTCCAGTTCCCAAGTGACAAGTATTTCCACGGAGAAATCCCCGTGAACCCGCCCAAGTACGTAACAACACTGCAATTTTCAACGTTTTGTTAGTGTTAGCTAAATATTCTTTTGTGTAATTCCAGGCTGATCGCATGGTATCCACTGGAAAATGTGGCGTGGCAAATGGACTGCGGACGTGTGGCGCTCTCTAAAAGTGGTGTGTTGCAGTGTCAATCTGCTGACATTGAGTGGTAAATTTCTGATATGTTACTGTGTGCTGTAGCTCCGAAGCACGAGGATGTTCGTGCGTTCCATTCGTGTTTGCTGGAGCAGACGGACCGTGGCAATATCGACCGTCAGGAGGCCGTGAGCATGCTGCCGGTGCTGTTTCTGGACGTGCAGCGTGGCCACCGTGTGCTTGATATGTGTGCTTCGCCCGGTTCAAAGACGACACAAGTTATTGACTTTTTACTCTCGACTGAGAGCGATAACAGTGCAGAGCAGAGCGGTCTGGTGATTGCCAACGATCTGGACAAGAAGAGAGCGTACATGCTGGTGCATCGTCTTTCCCGTAATACTCTACGTCGCGCAGTGGTGACGTGTGGTGCTGGCGACACGTTCCCAGGTCTGTATGATGCAGAGACGAAGACTTTACAGCCTACCAACGTCTTCGATCGAGTATTGTGTGACGTTCCTTGCAGTGGTGACGGTACTCTACGCAAGAACCAGGCGTTGTGGAAAGACTGGCACATTGGTCAAGGTCTTACGTTACACCCAACGCAACTAGCGTTGGCTCTTCGTGGCGCTGCGCTGCTCAAGGTTGGCGGTATCATGGTCTATTCGACGTGTTCGTTCAATCCTGTCGAGAACGAGGCCGTTGTGGCGGAACTACTGCGTCGTGCTGGTGGATCCTTGGAGCTGTTGGATGTTTCGAAGAAAATGCCGGGTCTTGTGGCGCGTCCTGGTCGATCGAAGTGGCGTGTGGGCTGGCGCTCCAAGTCCAAGTCGACGCACAAAGGTCATATGTTCAAGGATGACAAGAAGGATGAAAACCAAAGCCTCCACCAATGGTTTGATAGCTACGAAGCACTTACCCAGGACCTGCGTGGTAACCGTGTTACACGATCGATGTTCCCTACACAGGGAGCTATTGCTGATGAACTACACAAGACACTTCGTCTGATCCCAACAGACCAGAACTCGGGTGGATTCTTCATCGCTGTGCTGCGTAAAGTGGCCGATCTACCTGGTGAAAAGGGTCTCCAGGAAGGTCTTTTGCCACTGGAAGAACTGGAGGCTACACCACCATCTGACTACGTCTGCAAGTTGTGTGGCGAGGGAGGTCACTTTCTCAAGAACTGCGAGAAATATCTGCCGGATACGGAGTTTACTGCCTCGAACACGTCGCTGAAGCCACAGAAGAAGAAACGTCGTACGGAGGAGTCAACGAAGAGTGAAGGAGACAAGAAGGAGAAGAAGCGAGAGACGCTCTACCGTCCTGTTAACGACGATGTCTGGCTGCAACTGCGTGATTTCTACGGGCTCGAGGATGAAACTTTAAAGGTGTGGAGTGCAGGTTAGTTCCTGTTGATAAATTGAGTGGTTAACTAACGCTTTGCCCACTCGTTATGATGCATTTAGGACCGCTTCTGGTGTCGCTCTGACACTGCAGCCACGGTAAACTACGTGGACAAGGAGATTTCTGACGCCTGCTTGGGAGGTGATGCCCTTGATGTACGTACTTTATACTTACGCTATCCTGTATTATACAGTTTCATTTATGCTGTGGATGACTGGATACAGATCGTCAATACGGGTCTCAAGGTCTTCACCAAGGTGACTGAGCGCGGAGAAGTGTTCTACCGTCCGTCGGAGGAGAGTCTCGGCTTCTTTGACGATTTCTTCACCAAACGGCGACTGGATATCCCCATTACTGACTTCTCCAATCTCATCAAGAACGCGGAACAGCACGTTGCATTCGACACGCTATCGCCGGACTTGCACAAGACACTCGAAGGTATGGCCATTGGCCCTGCGGTTGTCCGCGTTCAGACACATGAGCAAGTTCGTATGAATATTTGGGTGGGTAAGGGCTCGATCCTCCCGCGTGTGTCCAAGGCCATGCGTGGAGAGGTCGAAGATGCACTCAACCGGTGCTCGGAAAACTAGATAGACCGCAAATTTCACGATTTTTCCCTTGCTGCGAGAGTTCTTGCACGCATTCCCCTGACAAGGAAATAGAACGAGTCTCTTTTGCTTGCTACTTCTTCGTCATCGTTGACGAAGTGTTTTCGCTGGCGTGTGGGGATTGTCGGCTTACCAGGTAGTTGATGCACTTGTGCTGGGCCTGGCGTCGCTGGATTAGGTGCGTCCGAGTTAAGGATGTTGGTGAAAACTTCCATGAAGTCTCGCTTGGGGATACCCATCAAGCTGCTGTCGTTGTTTTCGATCCACATGCCTAGTACAAGCATGGTAAGCACCACAAGCGCCAAAATCGCTGCAATACTAGACATCAATTACAGTTAAAATAAATATTTAACCTGCAACAGCATTCAACTCACTTGTAGCCCCGCGTCAGCTTGTAACTCTTGACCACGACATGTCCGTGGTTGCCGATCACTGTAGGGCGGAAATGCAGCAACGATCATGCATATAGGCCCTCGACTTGAGGTCTGCATCGATTATTGTGAGCCCGGCAGCTTCAATTCGATCGACAGGGTGTTCCCAGGATATTTGCTTTGTGTCGATGATGGCGATGATACGACTCGCCAGCTGGACCCATTGATGTGTGGGAATCGGCCGCTTGGCGTCACCCACACGGTTGAGTGCCCCCATCTGCATTCGCTGCGTGTGAGCTCACAGTTGAGCCGCTGACCTGGAAATCAAGGGTGGACGTCCTGGTGGCTGATGCTGTTACTAGAACGAAGGAAGTTTGCGTACTGGGTGCCAACTAAGTGGGCGCGCTGATACCAAATCAATTCCGAATTCGCGAACTACTAGGCAGCGCCCAAGTAAGTTCACTCCATGGGCAATAAACACTCGAGGAAAGATCGGCATAGCGCCCCGGACGCGCGGCAGCGACGTTCTTTTTGGCGACAGCGCGGCCGATTGTCGGCTCCCTGTGATCGGACGCTTGAATCTCCCGATATTGTCCAGCCTCGTCTACCTACGATCTCAACACGACCAAGACATCAACTCACTAACTCATGCCCAGCGGGCTATCAAATACCCCTGCATATTCGAGTAACAAATCTTCGCCAGAACGAGGTACTCGCGTTCCCTCTGGTACTGATAGAGGGGACAATCGAACACGTCGGGGATGCGAATCTCCCTGACAGTGCATTGTACGTCCAAGCTGTTACGCATGATGTCGAGAAAGAAGACGAGCTGAAAAACTCATGGGTAGGGAGTGTGTGCTGGCCTGTGGTCCGGGAATCGGGACACTTCAAGGCGTTCGTGCATATTTCTCACCCTGGTAAATTCAATATTCACCTTCGTATCGCCAATGCAACGTATCAGCTACGCGTTCGATTTGAACCACAGAAGACCAAATGGATCGTGCGTTTCCACTATCAAAAACCCAGCGACAGCTACCAAGGCTTCGATGCACCAAGTGGGGTCGACAACTCCGATAGTGATGCTTGCCAACGACTAAAGTTCAATGCGATGGTGCTACAATCGACAATTGCCGAGTTATTTCACCGCGCTGGGTTCGCTCGCAAGACATTCGCCGTGGAACTTGATGCTGATGGTTTCCCAGTTGTCAATGTGCTACACTCGAATCACACTATTAGTCAAGCCCGACGAATGACAGATTCGCAGCTTTTAACACATTTAACCGAAGACATCCAAGCAGCTGAAGCACAGAATCTAAAGGGGTACAGCAAGCCATCTACGGCATCTCGCGTCAAACACGTCGTGCTGTTAGGAGGCCCCATTTTGACCCGCGGGTGCACAAAGTATCCAACTACAGAGAACTTGTTGGTGGGGATATGATTGTCAACACAGGGTTCGGATTATTTACGTGGCCTCGTAGTCTCAATGAACTCACCTCTTGCTGCTTTAATTGCGCCTCGATCGCTCCAGAATTGATCATGGATCAGTGCTCAGTGCAACAGACTTACTGGGCCAGCTACAGTGGAGCTCTCAGCATTTTACTGCATCTGCTGAGTCTCTCCTTTGGACTGAAATACCGTTCAGACGGAGTTATGCGCAAAAGTTTCCGGCAAACCACGCGTTTGCTTGTCGTAATGGAACCTCGGTCAGGGAAGAAACAGCTAGTTGCTGTGGGCCGTCCAGTTGGAGATGGAAGGTTTTACAAACTTGAGAGTCAGGCCCTTAAACCTGTAGGGGCTACTTTAGAAGGCATTTATCTGGATGAACTATCTATTGGCGAGCTGGCTATTCACTGTCGGTGGATCAATCCTAAACTCGTAAAGTATGTAGTAACGACAAACTCGGCCACTGCAGCGTAACACTCGGACCTGAGATATTGCCTGTAGCCGCGAATATAACGAAAAAAGGAATGAAACTTCACTTCAATGTTGAAGCGAATGCAAATCCCCTTCAGATAGAGACTTTTGAATTGCTTAAGTGTGGCTGAAACAAAGCCTCTACACAAAATAATAATGGAATCGTGAAAGCACTCGTCCGTAGTGCTGGTGCACTACCGTTTAAATACGACATTGCACGACCACTGCGAAAGCTTAGCAAAACTACTCAGCAAGTATCGACCTCATTTAAATTATTAGTGATAGTGGAGTAATAATGAAGTAGAAATGGCCCAAAGTTGCACAATACCTTTAGAATTGCTGACATTTTAAGAGTTTGCAAATTTGTGACTCTACACAGGTAGTAATCATGTCCATTTTTGCTGGCGTCGACGTTATTAATGTTATGTTCCGCTGTTGACCCCTACCGCGACCGATGTCACGTGAAGTGCGTTGGCGGGATAAGCCCGAAGTGGTAAGCATTTCTGGACAATGCCCTACCACATGGCAGTTTTCTCCATGTGTAGATGCGCTATGCTCTGCAAAACTGCGGTACGCATACATCTAAAACCCTCTGTGAATTGTAATCTGTGCGGCACCAGGAAACGTATAGCAGCACGTCTCAGTCATTCGCAAATTTGCGTTCTCCTAACGACAAGGAGACCTCACCCACTCCGGGTACTATCACCGCAACACTATGGGCTTTACTCGATTTTCCTTCTTCATCGCGGCGGTCTGCTCGGCACTGCAGCTTGAGCTCAACACTGCTGATCTTGTCACCTATGACTGGCGGGTCACTTCGATCGCTGCGGCTTTCGACGGTGTCTCCGTACCAACCATCGGCATCAACGACAAGGCTGCCGACCAAGCTCTCATCGAGGTGGAACTTGGACAAGAAGTCGAAGTACGTGTCACCAACGAACTCGACGTTCCCACTTGTTTACACTGGCACGGTTTGAAGCAACTTGGGACCCAAGAGATGGATGGAACGTCGGGTATCACGCAATGTCATATCGATCCGAACGGAACGGCGGTATATCGTTTCACACCCGATAAGGCCGGTACATTTTGGTGGCACAGTCACCACTCTACGCAGTATGCGTACGGGCTTCGCGGCCCATTAGTCGTCCACGCTCCTGCTAATGAACGACAGCCGTGGGAAGAGGATATCGCTGAGGAATTCACCGTCCAATTGGCTGACCAATACCACGATGCACCGGTCGGAGCTCCTATTTGGGATAGTATCATTATCAACAACCGGGGGCGCTACAACTGCGCTGCCGCGAAGTCTCATGGTTTTACGAACTGCACGGACGACCAACCGCTATCCAAATTCCACTTTGAAACCGGTAACAAGTACTTGTTACGTCTCATCAATATGGCGGCGTTATCTCCCATCGTGTTTAGTATAGACGACCATGAATTCCAGGTTGTTGCTGCAGACAGCGACTATCTCCAGCCCACGGACCTCATCAACTCGATTACAATCAACGCTGGCCAGCGCTACGACATCATAATCCAAGCAAAGAATTCTAGCTCGGCTAACCATACTGGTTCATACTGGATGCGTGCTACGGGCTTGTATGGAACACCTTGGACGGGAGGAAACGCACAAATGGCTGGTGACGGCTTCAATTACGAAGGGTTGGCAGTTGTTCACTATGGGGCTGACGACGAGATCGAGCCCACATCCAAACAGGCAACGAATGTGACGACTGTCGGCGAATTTGAGTTTACGCCTCTTTTATCAACAGTGCTGCCGTCGACTCCATCGGACCGTGCGATTCTTGAATTTGATCTTCGCTTTGGTTTGGGATACTTCTCGATTGATGGTGGTGACTATAACAACTTCGTTGTGCCAGATGAACCACCACTCTTCACTATCGCTGGCGGTATGAAAACGGAGGAGCTGCCCACCAGTGTGAACGCTCGTAAGATCGAGTACGGTATGCACATTGAAGTCGTGCTGGTTAACAACATGAACGAACAGCATCCGTTCCATCTACACTCGCATTCACCATGGGTAGTAGGCAGCGGCACGGCTTCAATTGAGGAGATCCGTAATAACTCGCTTCCAGCCTTGAAGCTTGAAGGAGCGATGACCCGTGATGTATACACCGTTCCACCGTGCACCTACGACGAAAGGGATGTGTGTACTACGGATGTGGGATATTTAGTCCTTCGTTTCACTGCGGACAATCCTGGTGTGTGGATCTTTCACTGCCACATTGACTGGCACCTGGATGCCGGCCTGTCAATGGTCTTCGTGGAAGGTGAAGAAGAATTGCGTGAAAAGGGAGTGAATGCGTTCTCCAACAGCATGCTGAGTGTGTGTGGTAGCTCAAGCTCCACAAACTCGAGCTCAAGTTTGACAGGTTGATATCCATTAGGTCGCCTTGCAATAAAAGACCGAGACAATTTAAGCACGCTGATCGTAAACTAGCCTCAAAACTAATGCAGTCCCCAGCCAGACAATTCTCTTTGTAGTGATACCGTAAGGAAACCACTTTTTATTACTGTCCGGAGAAATCACTATCTAGAGCTGTACCAGTACAAAGGTACCGTTGATTTTATGCTGACTGCAAGGTCGATCTTCAGGCTGACGCGATTAGTCTGCCGCATCAAGCAATGAGAGGTTTCAGACTCTGCAGAGAGCGTTCAGAAGGAAGTTGGGCCGCAAGCGGGGTTAAAACAAGAAAAATAGAGAACTGTAGTTTCTGGGGCTATTTGAGGTTTCGGAGCTAATCGAGGATTATCACGTGTTGTTCCAAAAATAGATTCCTTGGAATAACAGCCTGAGGCAGGCTTTTTGATAGATACTGTGGCTTCGGACCAAGCTCACGGTAATTTTTTTTAACTCAATAATATATAAGGAAGGCGTGGGGGACTCCTACAAACAATATAGCTAATCATACTTTTCCTGATTGATCGCTCTGTTGACTATTTCAACATATGATACTGTACCATTAATTTTGAACCGAGTGTACTACTCGGCAGGTGTTCAAAACGAGATGGAGAGGCTTGGCCAATCAGTTGTGATTGTGACTTCGAGGTCAGTAGTGATAAATGTTCACGAAATCGAGGTCAGTGTTGATAAATATCCGTGTACTTAACGAGTCCCGGTCAACCAAGATTAGGACCAGATGTATGCTTTATCGCTGCTCTCGTTATCTACAGTACTCAGGTTTCAAAATATTCCTACAACGGGCCGAAAAATTAATCGACGAAAACTATGACTGGCTCGGACGATAGTAAGGTCGCCATTCGGGGGTATTTGAGCCAAGCAAGAGAAAAGTTGGACTACATAGCATAGGAAAATCGGGATTAAGGGAGAACCTTAACCTAAAATGTAACGGTTACTCTGATTTTGGTGTCGGCAATTATAATTTAAAAAAAAGAAAACACAATACGGTTCTATCATGATACTGTATTGAAAACTCAGGTTTGCAGGCAGTTAAGAAGATTTGACAATAAAATGTGAGGATCCAATTCTGGTGATTGTACAAAATACAGGGATTCTATGCATCGTTTTGCGAGTAAAGCGTGCAACCTGTGCAAACTTAACGAAACGTGAGGGAAAGGAATGTTTCGAAATCCACCTATTATCCTCCCAATTCAAGGATTGTCCTCGTATAAATATGATGAAAATTTCAAGATGAAAGTTTGTAAATGTATATCGAAAGGTCAACAATATGATATGTTCTCTGGATATTTATATCCAGAATAGCGATCAGAGAGCGTCGACGATTCTGTCAAATAACATTTTATGGATATATCTGTAATTATTTGAAACCTAAAAGCGAATATTTATATGCTAAAATGACGCAGAAACTAATAAACTGTTTTCTTGTATGCCCAAAAGGGTGAATGTTGACCCAGCCGGCCTAGAACAACATTCAAGCAACCTTGTACGAATGTAATCCAGTCACATTCAAGCTACCTTATGGCTTCAACTTAGGGATTGAAGCCACGGAGCAGTTAGCAAATACAACCACACAAATGTCATGCATCCAGCTTCAGATATACATGCATCTCGATGCAGCACATGTACTCAAAACGAAATTAACACTGGGATACG
>NW_008649112.1:10068-11179 GCF_000247585.1 Phytophthora nicotianae INRA-310 | reverse complement strand
TTTGCTACAAGGCCAATGCCCCGTTCGACCCAGATCAGGTATGGCAAGTGCGTCTTCTCATCGATCACTATGGTGAGCTACCACACGTTGCATTCTTGGTTGAATGGGAGACGGAGGGTGTTCAGCTGACATGGGAGTGGCCTGAGAACTTGAAGGATGTCTAATGGTGTATGAACCAGGTGAACGCGTGGATTAACTCCTTCAAGCATATTCCGTTTTACAATACTTTGATCGTCACTTCCGCGGAGCTGGGACATCGGAGACGAACTTGCGCTTTCTGAACTCGTTCCAAGCGGCTTGCTACGGGCTTGTGCAGGACGGCCTGGTTAACAGTGGACACTGGAACCGCTTCTGCCGTGCCCAGAAGAAGGGTTTCCCCAACGGCGCGTTCACGCGTAAGATTGACGCGTTTTTCAACTTCATCCGTGCGGAAGGAGTCCCGCTGGATTATCTTCAACTGTTCAAGAAGGTACAGAAGTTCTCGATGATGATCGTGGCTGAGCTGAAACGCAAGGCACCCCAGTTTCCGGATGGCTCCTACATCGTCCATGCGGCTCAGCACTACGTCGAACACTGCTTCGCGCTTGTGGTTAATCATGATCCTGCGAAACAGGAGTTCTCGGTGATGATCTTCGACGATTACAACGAATCTGCAGATCCGCCGTGTTCGTTGGAACCTGTCTGCAAGTTGGATTGGCTCAAGCGTGTCTACGCCGTCTATCGCATTGCTGCTGAGGTTTCCATGACGCCGAAGAAGTCGAAAAAGTCGAAGGTGTCGAAGAAACAGCGATCGCGCAAGAAACTGAAGCTTTGCCGAAACTAGGACAGGCATGAGCTTCAATACATGTAGGCCTTGAGCCCCCTTTTCATTGTTCCTTGGTTCGTTTTCGCCGCTTCAAACGTCGGTTCGCTTCAAATGCTGCAATCAAACCAGGAACTTGGTTAATGTTTTCCAGGTAGGCTCCTCTTCACCCGCCCACTCCACAAGAAATTACGTACGTTGCCGATGGCGACGCTTTCGAAGCAGTCGCTTTACAAGTTGGCCAACACCTCCGTCTGCCAGAATCGCATTGGTCGGTCGTGAAAGTCGTGTCGGCTCGTTGTACGGTTT
>NW_008649112.1:5385-6572 GCF_000247585.1 Phytophthora nicotianae INRA-310 | reverse complement strand
CCCAGCTTGATACGTACGTTCTTCCCTTCGACTTTTGTTGTTGGGAGCTTGTTCTTCTCAACCCGATGCTTGTACACGTACACTGTTGTAGCATCGCTGTCTAGTAGCATAGTTGATGTCGAGAGGTTCTTACCGTTAACGCTGATCTCATCACCAACAGAGAACAGTGGATACGACTTGTACACGAGTGGGGTTTCACTCAGAACATTGATGCTGATATTCTCCAACATTAATGCTCCGATTACTCTGTTGACCACGGCAGGACCCTCATTCTCTGTCGCGGTTTCTCGTTTCCCTGCTCGCCTTGTTTCTTCTCCCACGCATGACAGTTAGGCTTGATATGTCACGGTTTCTTGGGGTAGAAGCACGTGCGAGTCTCTTTACCGTCTTTTGGTTTCGTGCCGGGTTTGAAGCGACCTTTACCACGGAATAGTTTTCCTTTGCTCCGCCCTCCTTGGCCAGATTCTTGGCCAGCTGAAGTCTTCTTGTTTTTGTTTTGGTTAACTTGACGCGTACGAGCTTCATCAACGTAGTATACTTGACTGCAAGGTCCATCGCTTCGCTCAGCGTTTCAGGGGTTTCCAGTTTGACGTAGCTGCGTGTGCTTTGCTTGAGACCGTTCGCGTAGTTTAGGACTTGGTCCAACTCGCTCATGTCTTCAACACGGAAAATGAGAGCACTGTACTCTCCGTTGTAAGTATCGATGTCAGCTGTTTGCTTCAGCCGTTGAAGCTTGTCACGGAGCAAGGCTTGGTAATTCGACGACTCGAAGTGTTTGAGTGCATGCTCACGGAAATTCCCCCACGTACACTCATCCACTCTTGTTGCCGACGACCAATGCAGGAACCATCTGGACGCGGGTTTCTCCATCGTGGACCCGGCGATTCCTGGAAGTCTCGCGCTTCCGTCTTCGATTTGGATTCCGTTGATACGGCACGCGTTCTCGATCTGGAATAGCCACTCCCTCACGTCTTCCCCCCTCTTGCCCTTGAACTTAGGCAGGTTGTTTGGAACATGTGATCGGTCAGCGACCACCTGGTTGAGTCGGGCGATCTCGGCACGTAGCTGTGCATTCGTAGGAGGTATCGTCTTTTCTTGAACAGGGGCTGGGACCAACAACTGCTACCAGTTTATCAGTTGCGATGCAGATGAGGGGGAGATGCTCTTTGCAGGGGCGGCCAAAACGA
>NW_008649112.1:691-1830 GCF_000247585.1 Phytophthora nicotianae INRA-310 | reverse complement strand
TTCGTCCTTCCTACGCGTCACTTTTGTACCGCTCACCATTTGAACCAGTTGTTGGAGACCCCTATCCGATACCGGTGCACCAATGAGTCGTTGATGTACCCCGGTCACCCAGCTATGACTTATCGTTCTACCTTTCTGGACCATCACCACAGTAGTGACCCAGAGCTCGACTATCTGTTTGAAGTGCATAGATACTAATTGATGTTGGTGCTACCGCACTTAATCCCTCCAAACTAGTCATTCTGGGGTTTTTAAAACGATGTTCATATTGTTCGTAGAGAATCCTATTGTTTTATACAGGAAAATTTTTCGTCGAACCCAAAACAGGCCCATCTTGTCCTGTAGTAATGCTGTTGATTCTTTCGTAATTCAGAAAATAATTCTTTACCATTGTTCCAAAACGGCATCTTTATTTACAACAACAAAATATAATCATCCTTGTTTACTAAACAAAAATTTAAATGTTCGTCTTCTTATACCAATATTTGCTCAATCAACCCATGGCGTTGCTTTACATGTTAATAACATGATGCGTAATCGTATTAACTACATGTTTTACTGTCATCATTACCTTTAATAACTTGTTCTTGGAACGTATCTGAACTAAGAATAATTTTGCTGTTCGTACACGTCACAGATATCGTTACCCAGTATTGTGAGTTCTACTCAAAATTTCCATGGGCGGTTCTTTGAATGAACCCCCAAATCGCCCAGCGTGTCCAATACCGTATACTGACCCGTTTAAGTACGAAATAAGATCATGACATGTGGTAAGAAAAGACTTCCTAATGACTTGGATTTGTATGATGGCGATTAGCGTTGGCAATATAGCCGGTATTTACCAGCCACAAATGGTAAATACCGTTTTGGGCAGTTTATACCACTGGTATTTACCAGTTTAATGGCAAAAGTGGTAAAAATTGGACGGAATTCACAATAACTGGTTTTGTAACGAAGTAACAGTCGCGATTCTGTCTGCATCACAGAACATGAGCAAATCGTGTTGAATTGTGAGCTTAAGGACAACGACGTAGTGGATAACCACTTTAAGACAATTACCGCTCTGAGATTTATCCATATTTGCTTTTAAGGCAATGGTACCTTTCGAATAAAACTACAAAATTGCCATATTGATGTGA
>NW_008649112.1:0-591 GCF_000247585.1 Phytophthora nicotianae INRA-310 | reverse complement strand
TTGACTCTTTCACATTCAGAAATTGGGTTTTATTTGTTCTGTTTCGGGCAATGATCCCACTCAGACAGGAACATTTCATTTGGTTGTACACACACTCGCTAACCTGGGTTGTCTACTTCCTTAGAGACTGACTTTTAGTGTTTTAAGACGACGATTCTCTCCGAGCCCATAGCAGGCCTAGCTTTTTTTTTTATAGTTAATGGTGTTGATTCTTTCATGATCCGGAAACTATGTTTCAGTACCGCCGCTTTGCGTAACGATCCCACTCAGACAGATTTCATTTGATTGTAAATCGTACCACTGTGGTTGTTGATATCGACCACTTATAGGAGCAGTTGATGTTGTATTTCTTCTGAGACGCCGTCTCGCATCGAGGACAACATGTGAACGCACGCTGATGGCCTTCCCCACGATCAATGCAGAGACCGCTGATCTCAGCGAGGCCACCATTCAATACGCATTAAGAAGAAGCGCGTCAAATACTCTTCGCATTGCATCACATCAATATGGCAATTTTGTAGTTTTATTCGAAAGGTACCATTGCCTTAAAAGCAAATATGGATAAATCTCAGAGCGGTAATTGTCTTAAAG
>NW_008649111.1:68834-71613 GCF_000247585.1 Phytophthora nicotianae INRA-310 | reverse complement strand
TGCTTTTAAATTTGTGCGATCTTGATATTGCTGATAGGGCTCACCATTGGACTTGATTGCTCCAAACGACACGACTCTGCCATCGCTGAGCAACGCATCGTATTTTTTGCCCTTGCGCTTGGAAACGCGGAACTTATATCCTAACTCTTGCATAGTTTATATTACAGATGTATTATCCGAGCTGCTTGAATAGTTTGTAGAAATCGTCTTCTTTTCCATTCTGCAAGTAGTAGAGCCAAAGCACGCAATACTGTCCACAGTGCCCGAATCGGGGGTCTTGGATATCAATTTCGCGATAAGAATAGTCTTTGGGAATAACGCGTGGTCTTGGAAGGCCTAGAGGATCGAAGTAGCGCTTGTCTTTGTTTGAGACTACGAGCCAGTGGCTCCCTCCGATAATTGGATTACTCATATTGATAATACAGTAGTCTTTGCTTCTATCAAGGTTTTGCTTGAAGTCGATTTGATCTACCTTTACCCCAAGAAAATTAGCGAGTTTCATTAGTTGATCATCTGTTGTTCGAGATAATTTGATAATTGACTTTGCGCTCATCTCGGTTTCGTAGATACCTTGCAATTTTTGATTGCTATTTTTTTTTTTGCTGGCGATCTATATCTTGACCAATATAAGCTATCTCATACTATACAATGTCCACCGCAAGCGATATTTCTGTTTTCGAGCACTCCGTCGAACCAGCGAGAACTTATCAGTAGTACCTGCTTGAAAAACACTACTCCGATCCTCATCCATGGCATGCCGAACTAATCGGCACGTTTCAGATATTTTACTGGTCCAGGACGCTCACTTCCTGAGACGTGATAACCAGCGGCTTCGATTGAGATGTAGAGCTCCAGATGAATATCTTATTATTTCGTGTAGCGTACAAATCCAGTTGTCAGGTGAAGCGCAGCCATCAGCAAGTGGAGAATCACAGCCGTTATGTAGAGTTCTGTTTATTCGTAGTGGTCGATCTGCCTTAACGAAGTGTTGGCGAGCTACATCGGTGATTTCTACTACATGTATTGTGTTCATTGAACATAATGCAAAGCATTTGCTCGCGACAACAGCTGTCGTCGAAAGCACCACTAAAATAATACTAAAAACTGAATATACTGACATTTGTATGCGTCAAGTTGAAGTGTTGCGCCATGCAGTCTCCGAATCGAAATGGTCAACACATATGGCAAACGCTGGGCAAATGGTCATCTGGAAGTCTGCACCTTCGAACGAAGCCGATTCGCACGCCTCCTGCTTCTGCCGATGAAGTACTGCTTCGATACCTCCGATGGTCTTCTCTTTCCAACGGATCGGCTCATATCCAAATCTTCTCTCTCGAGTGTACATTAAACAACCCTCCTCAAGGACAAGGCAACCAAGAACAAGAACAGCATTCATTCCAAGCATCGCCATGTTCAATTACAACAAGATCTCCGCTCTTTGCCTCGCCGTCGTAACCTTCTCCGGTGGCGCGCACGCCAAGGAAGAGGCTGCCCAGACATTTGGGCTACTTGGAGCTGGACTGTACGGCGGTGCAGGTGCAGGTGTTGGTGCCGGTCTGTACGGTAACCGTGCTGGGTGGTATGGACCGGGCGCTGGGGTGGGTGTTGGTGCTGGAGCTGGTGTTGGTGGTGTGGGCGCTGGTGTGGGGGTGGGTGGCGTTGGTGTTGGCGTCGGTGGCGTCGGTGGCGATGGCTACAACGGCTACAACGGCGTGGGTGTGGGCAATGCAGGAGTTGGTGGTGGTGCGGCCGCCAATGCAAACGCTGGTGCCACAGCGAGTGCGAACGCTAATGCGAATGCGAATGCTGGCGCAATGTCCCAGTACCGCAGGCTGCGCTCTGAGTAGATTTCATCCTCGGTCGTCGTCGTATTCCTGTTCATACCTAGCTGTTCGCCAAGTCTGACGATGTAGTTGTTACCTTTTTTGTCATGAAATCGTGTCGTTCATTCAATGTTAAACTCCCGTGTACGACTGTTTATTCACTGCTTGTAACGATCTTCCTCCGCGTAATACTCCGTAAAGCCCACGACATCTTTCACGTGTGCAAAGTCGCACAGCAGTTTGTCCAGCTCAGTGCTCGGAGTCGCGTTATTCCCCGTCTCTTCCTTCTTCTCTCCACCGGTTTGACACTTGAGCAGTCTCAGCGCTTCCTCCATCGCCTTGATACTGGCGCTTAGCAGTGTAATCGGATACGCTGCCAGTTTGTAGCCCATGTTGCCAAGCTGTTCGGGCAACAGCACCGGTGTGAGGCCGTTTTCCACCATATTGGCCATTTTAGGGCCTGGTACTTCTCTACAGTACGTCTCCATCTCTTCTACAGACTGTGGCGCTTCAAGGAACGTGATGTCCGCTCCGAGTCTGGCAAATTCTTTGCAGCGAGCAATGGCCTCGTCCAATGAGTGGGTTCCTCTGGCGTCCGTCCTCGCCATGATGACAATGTCGAACTGTCCCTCTCTACGGGCGTCCACAGCCGCACGTACCCGTGCAAAAGCCTCTTCTCGAGAGACAACGGCTTTGCCGGCCGTGTGTCCGCATCGCTTGGGGGAGACTTGGTCTTCCAGCATGATGCCGGCCATACCCGCCTGTGCATACGCACGGACGGTTCGTTTAACGTTCATGGCGTTGCCGTAGCCCGTGTCACCGTCGCCAATGCACGGAACATTGCGCAAAGACTCGCATACAGTTGCAGCGGTGCGAGCCATCTCGCCAAAGGACAAAAGTTGCGTGTCTGGCAGTCCGTGCACGGCGGAGACGCCAAAGCCCGTCATAAAGGCCAC
>NW_008649111.1:65425-67489 GCF_000247585.1 Phytophthora nicotianae INRA-310 | reverse complement strand
CAGGTGCACTTTGGCGCTCCCGCCACCCTCCAGGCCTACCAAGTGTAGACAACCCACTCGGGTCGGGTAGACACACTACCAGTGTGTGTTGACATTTATTTCAAACGAAAAACAAAAAAACCAAAATAAAAATATGAGTTTTGATTTGATTGCAAAAGCATGAAAAAAATGGAAATGGCTACACTCTAATGTTGAAGTTGCCTAGATTTTGATAAGCAAAAATGAGTTCATCAGTACTTTTGAAGTAGTTTTGGTAGTTTGTTAACCTTATTACTCTGTTCTAGTGCTCTCTGCTTAGTCCACAGCGCTCATGTCGAGTCTGGTGTTATTTTGACGCGTTGGTAGCACTGTGGGGTCCAAGTGCGTGATGGTGTGTTTTCTTGCCGCCTGATACACGTTTTCTGCTGCGTTGCAAAGCTCCGCGAACTGTGCCAATACTTCCTGAGTCGAAGCTCCTGCGTGGATTCGAGGAATCGTCGTTGGCTGTGAAATGGGCGGCGTCCACACCGACGCTCGCTCACCTTGAGCTGTTGGCCACGAGTCCTCCTTTTCCTTTGGCAACGGAGTCGGGGATGGCAACGGCGACGATGGTGGCGATGGCCACGAAGCTGAAGTCGCGGGTGCCTCCTTGTTGGTAGGAGACGGCACCACCGCTCCCCAAGCGTATTGTACCACAGCCTCAGGGAGTGTCTCGCCCAGTATCGGCACCTCCTGAGAACTCACCAAGTAGTCGACTTCATCCGTATCAGAGTCGACATCCCACACATCCGGATGATCCACGACAGGAATCTCTGCGTCGTTCTTGCTTAAGTTTTGCATGGTGATTGTCTTCCTGCTGTTGCTTCGTGTTCTCGTATCCCTCGCGCGAGTTTTGCGTGGTTCCGAGTCCACAGGCAGCAACACCGTGTTGGAACTCACCACCGTGTCATTCTCATCGCCAATGTCCTCCGTCTCAGAGTTATAATCCCATGCTGGCTTCGTATTCGAGTCCAACTTCCTCTGGGAGTGAGTTTGGCGTGGCGTTCGACTTACCCTTCGAACGGGGGCAGTGTGGAATACCTTTTCATTCTCGAACTTCTCCTGTTCGTTGGCTGTGCGCCCAGTGACAGTTCCACGTCGACGCCGGTTAATATCAGGACGACTATTGCTTCGGCTACGAATGCTACGTGTCGAGGATCCTGTTGTTCGAAGAGTGCCACGTCGTCTGTTCATTTGCTGCCGTTCGATCACTTCCTTTTCCGCGATTTCCAACGAGTTGAGTTTCCGAGCGTGGGTGAGGCAGTGCGTGCAAATAACAACAGAACGTTGCTCCACAGTCTTGTGTCCTTGGCCAGGAAAACTCAATTTCTTCTTGACAAAGCACGTCGAGCATGCGCGGGCATTGCAAACAC
This sequence comes from Phytophthora nicotianae INRA-310, assembly GCF_000247585.1. Classification (NCBI taxonomy): domain Eukaryota; phylum Oomycota; class Peronosporomycetes; order Peronosporales; family Peronosporaceae; genus Phytophthora; species Phytophthora nicotianae. The sequence continues at coordinate 66,098 of NW_008649111.1, read as the reverse complement.
GACAGGTATGACATCGTGAAAATGTGCCAATCGGTCTCGTACAAACTCCACAGTCGTTGCGTTTCTTGATCCGCACAGTACTCGGTCGTGCAGAACCAGCTTCGGTGTCGTCAATCTTCGGGTGTGCCAGAAGCCACGACAATTTCTTGTTTTGAGCGCATAGTGACGACTTCAAGCAATACGTAAGACTGTTCGCCGCTGATAGTAGTGCAACACTTTCATGAACCGACCCATTCGGCTCAAAATTGGTCTTCATGTACACATCCACGGTGTTTGAAGATGTTTGTCGATACAGATAGCACGAAGAGATTCGGCCACGCACGATCCGCTTTCCTTCGAGAGGACCATAACCTTTGCCGAGATCCACCGAGTGCATCAAGTGGTAACCCACTCGTTCGCCACCCTGACGTGTCAATATACCTGTTGCTGCGATAAACGTAAGGTCCCGTGGCCACACAAAGGCCTTAACGGTGGACGAGGTGGACTTGACAACCCACTTGATGCCGAGGAATCGGAAGGGCTCTTCGGAAGTAGGACCCTGGAGTTCATATAAAGTCTCTGCGTCTACGACCTCCTCGGCTGTATAGGACGACTTGATCAATGTCCCCACTGCGTCAAACGAAGCTGATCCGTACATGACGTCGTTCAGTGTGCCCTCAATAGTTCCTACTTG
>NW_008649111.1:61221-62995 GCF_000247585.1 Phytophthora nicotianae INRA-310 | reverse complement strand
GAGGTTTGCAGGCCTTTGAATACATTCCCGATGTTCGTAGTGAGTTCACGGCGCTTCTGCTGCAAGTAGCTGTGCATTCGTCGCTTTTGCTGTTGCTCAAGCGCTTGTTGACGCATTCTTCTTAGATTTTGGCGGTGGGGGGCTCGCTTTCCGTCCCGTAAAGCCTCCTGCATGCGATGCTTAGTATCTTCTAAATGCTGGCGTAGTACTTCAGCATTGGTATCGTTCAACTCGTTAAGATATTCGATAGGAGATTCAGTCAACAACACGCTGTTGCGTCGAGTTCCAGCTGGAGCTGTACCGGGTCTTGCGTCGTTGCAGTATCCGTGTACTTTATCGATAATCTCGTTGATCTCCTGCAATTTATGCAACGGTCTCAGTTGCTTGTCTCCATCCACTGCCATCTCCTCAGGGACACTATGATTGAGTTCTCTATCCCGGCGATAACGATGGAATTCCTCCTTGTAAAACTCGTCAAGTGAACTTTTGCGCCGACCGGCACTGTTGCTAATTTTCCTTGGTACTGAATCGCTGGATAACGTCTCAAGTGCGCTTTCAGATGTGGAAATTTGCAATTGTTGCAGTGTATCTTTCTGATGCCGTAGACCAACGTGACCCTCACTCTTGCTGGGTTTTAGAACACGAACAGGGGCAGTTTGTGGTCGAATTGCTAGCACTGATGGTGGGAAATTTTGTTTTAAGAGTTCCGACACCTCAGACGGGTCTGTATCTGGGTCAGCACAGTCAGGTCGACGTTTACTGTGACGAGTTCGAACTCCTTCCATGTTGCTGTACATTTCTCGAGCTTTCCGTGTCAAAGTTGCACGAGTGGCAATGGCTTGTTGAGCTAGTTGGTACTCCTTTTGGACCTGTAGTCGAACCTCCCCGTCTCGATTAGGGGGAAGCAAAGGTGACGAAGACGCAGGACACGTGATCGACAGCTCATTCTCGAGATAAGTCTTGTCCATCTTGAGATCTCCGGATTCCAGGAACGCGGGCTGTTGGCTTTGTATGATCGACGCTTTCCGTCCAGACACTTCATCGTGAAGAACGGGGCCAATCTGACTTAAAGTTTGCAAACGCAGCGTTTGTCTTGGTGTGTTTTTTGCGTTCGATTTTGTCAACGCTCGTAAAGCTCCAGGCTTTGCCTGCAACTTGGCATTTTTTGTCGTATCAGTTATTGTGCTTTTCTCTTGAATTTCCTGCTCCATCAACTTGATTTCTGGGTTTTTGCTGATAATGTGTTCTAACAGCATGGTGTTAACGTTCCGAAGTTCGTTCACATTTCGACGGCCCACATGCTGAGCATATAGTGACTGGCGACGCAGTTCAATTTTTTCAGCCGGAGTTCTCTCCAGTTGCTGCAACAATTCTTGGACGAGTAAATCCCGCTCCTTCGTTCGAGTTGCATTATCTTTTCGGAACCGCCAAGGCCATTGTCCCTGGTTTTCCGGATCAAACAATTTGCCTAAACAGGCTCCTTCCCAGTCCCACACGAAAACCCTCATATCCATTCCACACGTCACCACAATATTTGGATGTCGACCGATCTCCAAGCTCGTGAGTGCATCGAGATGAGCTTGCCAACGTCGTACAAGCGTCACATCTCGTGGGAAATTTTCATAACAGGTATTACCAGGCCACGACTTAGTTGTGACTGGTATAGAAATTTGACTGAAACTGCGTGAAGTGCGATGTTTCGGTAAATTACTAGTTGATCCTTTGCGCAGTAAAAACTCCGCGGCAGCTACAGCATTTACTACTGCGGTTTCTT
>NW_008649111.1:58148-58841 GCF_000247585.1 Phytophthora nicotianae INRA-310 | reverse complement strand
AGGGTTGGTCATGCTAACTCAAGGGTTGGTCATGCCGTTTATGGGATTATTTACCACAGGAGTTGGTGTTACAGCAGCGCCGTTTGTCTGGTTTTGCTTTTCACTTGTTACATTTACTTCCGTCACCAATTTTCCTTCGCTTGTGAAAATTTTGACCGACCGAGCTGCATTTTCCACCACGAGAAACATCCGAAATCCTGCCGACCATTTTAATTTTTCGATCCAAGTGCTAATCGTATTCGGTGTGGAATTAGTGTTTGTAGGTGCATGAGAAGTAGAATTCGAAACTGGAGCTGCAATTGCACTCGTTTTAAGAGCATGTTTGGTATCTCGTTCGTATCGATGCTTGAGGGTGGCACCTTGTGTTCGAGAAGCGACCATACCGGCATCGACGCAGAAACTTGTAAATTCGTCAAACTCCATGACCCCGTCGCCGTTGGACCAGAACAACCGGATGACCGACATAACCTCCGACACGCTGTATATGCCAAATGACTTCTTGCTCTTCGGTGTCGCGTTCTTGTCCTTCAATTTGCGCTCGTGTACTTTCGTATTGGCTGTTTGCTCAGCTTCTTCGTGTTCGTGATCCGGTCCCTGGGAGGTTTGCAGGCCTTTGAATACATTCCCGATGTTCGTAGTGAGTTCACGGCGCTTCTGCTGCAAGTAGCTGTGCATTCGTCGCTTTTGCTGTTG
>NW_008649111.1:35287-36851 GCF_000247585.1 Phytophthora nicotianae INRA-310 | reverse complement strand
AAAAAAAACGAGAAAGTCATGCCCTAGGCATGACCTTTGGATCTGTTATCTCGAGATACCAGCCGTTTTTCGGGCTGATATTTTCGGAGTAGGGCATGATCTAAATACTACGTTTTCATTGGCAAAATGTGGAAGTAGGTCTATATGGGGGGGCTACAGTCATAATATGATGCATATTATAAGTATAGTCAGCATCAATATTATCACCATAAAGAGGTATTTACCATCTCAGTCAAATGGATAGTGTGTGTAGCACAATGTAAAGAGGCAAAAGCAACAGTCTACAGTAGAGTCCCCAAAGTTTAGGATTAGTGGAATTCCCAAGAGGCAGACGTTCTCCCAGCAGAATCCTACACGGAGCTACCCCCTAGAATAGATAGAGAGGGCAAGGGCATGGTGGTCTGTGATGATGATGTGTCGATCCCCGCTAGCTCACTGCTTCTTGAGGTTAAACTTTGCTCTGGTCAGTCTCAGTATACGGTGGATGATCTACTACTGCTATATGGTCATTAGGTGTATGCTGCATGTATAACGAGGGGGCTGTCACCCGCGAGGTTTCCTACTCAATCCCAAACGTTCTTAGCGGAAAAACAAGCATTTTTTTTCTTCTATCTGCAGCCTGGTCTCACCCGAGCCGAGCTGCAGAAAAAAAGACTAAAAACTAATACAGCTCCACCATCGCTTACAACATAATGCTTCGGAAACTGTAGTACAACATTGTGGTGGGTTCGCAACACGTGCCCCAGCAAGGACTTTGCGTAATCTTTATCAGAGGAGCGGCAACCGTAGACATTGGCGATGCCAATGCTTGTTGCCGTCTTAGCATCATAGATGCATCTGGCGTGCCTGGAGGGGCTGCACTCGACTGCGGCAGCCCATTGATCTTGACTTCCTCACTCATGTCACTCACCAGAAATTCCTTATCGCCGTTGAGCTCAGTACCTATTCAGTCAAGGAAACGAAACACCTCCCTCTCCGCGAAGATCGTCGGCGACGTGCGAGCGAAGACCACTGCAAGAACCTGAAGAAGACGTTCAACGCGAGCACAAGCAACAAGATCGAGATGAACAACGCCGGGCTGTGGCCGGACTTAATGCCCAGCAACGGGCAAACTTGGATCGGAAGCCTTTATCTATTCAGAACGGGTAACCAACTACAAGGTACAGGACGTGGCACAGGAAAGCTACTTTGTGAAGAGTCCCATATTGCTCTTTACGCCCAGCTTGGACAAAGGGTTGCTGAAGCAGCAGACTACCTAAAGTCATTATGGGTCGTCATCGCGAACCTCCGCACAAATCAAGGCTGGGTTGAAGGCAGGCTGAAAAAGAAAAACACGAATCTTAGGAAAAGACAACTGGATGTTGAGAGCCGTCGAGAGCATGAACGATCGGGAATTTGGACGAATTATAAATAAATATGTACAACGTGTGATTCTCAGATCTTTTTTATTATTTTTAGATTGGGATTCGTTATAAACTCAGCGAGATGATAGCGGAGCCAAAAGACTGCCTAGCAAACAAAACGGACAACGCTGCCAAGAGAAACGAGAGGATGAAGTGCGCGA
>NW_008649111.1:33502-33977 GCF_000247585.1 Phytophthora nicotianae INRA-310 | reverse complement strand
TCCTTGTAGTTCAAGTAGAAAGGGCGAATCCGCCTCGTCCAACACACAAAAATAATGAAAGGGGGCATTTTGCCCCCATTCGTGGGTGACACGAGCGGGATACGCCCTCCAAAGGGGGCAAAATGCCCCCACTGACCACGAAAGGGTTAAGAAGAAACGGGCGAGTGGTGTCGCCAAAGAGCCTGATTGGGCTGCTGACGTTGCTGCCGAAAGCAGCGAACCAGTTGTGGAACACGAGGAAGAAGCGTCACTGTCAGTGGAGGACAGGGATCAAATCCAAGGTTTCCGTGAAATTGCAATAGATGGCATGGAGCAGTTCTTATCCATCGTAATGAGATGGATAAAGTGCGCAAAATTGTTCAGCGCTTTAGGACGCTTGTCGTGTACTTCAGAAAGGCGGCAACGGGCTGTAACCGATTGGATGCTCTTCAAATCGAACATTAGATAGAGAGGGCAAGGGCATGGTGGTCTGTGA
>NW_008649111.1:30853-31446 GCF_000247585.1 Phytophthora nicotianae INRA-310 | reverse complement strand
AGTTGGTTAAAGCTAGCTACCTCTTCTACGTTCCATCTACACCAACACTAATAGGATGGCTTGTTCACTCGTGTCGTTGTTCTGCAACATTACGCTCACTTTCGTAACTATTTCTTAATCTTGACTCGGAGCATATCATTCGCCTCGTGGTCCCCGCTTGGAATCGGCGATAGCATCAACCATAATAACCGCTACAGTGTTGATGCCCGCTGCTGTGACTGCCTTCGGTGGCATCATTTATTGCCGTTTCTGATCCTTTTGCTTGCAAGCGCGGACCGCGTAGCCAGCGTATTTCCCTCAACTAAAACACATGAAGTTAAACATTAGCCACTGGCGTCAGTCGCAGCAGCTCAAATCAAATGACGCGCATTTAAAACATAGGACATCAGCGGCGTCTCGTGAACGCGCATCGATGGACCTTTGTCGCAGTTGTGCATTGCCATTGACCCCCCCACTGCGTAGAGTAGGGTAATAGCACCCCTTGGACCATGCCCTGTGAGCCACAGGCTGGGGCACGCAAAGCGTTACTGTGTATTTCTAAAAAAAATAAAAAGCTGGCGGTGTTGGCCCCAACAGCAATAAGTAAAAAAAAA
>NW_008649111.1:25799-27146 GCF_000247585.1 Phytophthora nicotianae INRA-310 | reverse complement strand
TTGCCATACAGATCCGAGAGGACCTGAAACAAACGTGTACAACAGCCTAGTAGGTCCAATTATACTTCAATGGAGTTGTTTACAAAAATCTTAACTTGAGTATCGAGTCAACTGCATATTGTGCCTTTCACCTGTTTTGGAAGGTAGAGTGTTAATTCAGGTGGAATCAAAAGTCAGTCAGCCCACAATTCGTGCCGATTACGCATAAGATTCCATCGGCAGAGATACGCTTCGTTACAGACGGACGGCGGCCAGCAAACCGCCAAACACCTTCATATCCCTCTCAGTCGGGCTTGATTAGCTTATTTCGTCTTAAAACAGGCTCACCATCCCTGCCGTAAAATCGGCGAAGGAGAGACAACCCATAATTAACATGGAATTAGCTGGTCATAGGGCATAATTAAGGCAGAGAAGGGAATAGAATTATGCCAGAATAACCGTGGCAGAATTACTGAAAGGCACAATTCATGCTTGCTATTGCCGCAGATTCCAAAACACAGTAAAAGTAAATACAACAATTGTTGCGTAAATTTGAATTTGGTTTCCATGTAGCGCGGCTGGCGCAATGGATAGCGTATCAGACTTCGAATCTGGGGGTTGCGGGTTCGAGTCCCGCGTCGCGTACATTTTTAACTCTTCAATCGAATGGTACCAGGTGTATACATACAGTTGGAGGGAAGCTATGTAAAAGCATAATACAGATCCTACTCACCAGATTAACCCTTTAACTAGCAGACATGGATGAATATAAACACTTTTCCGACCATACTAAGAATTTGTATTGTGTCAATTTCGTTATAATCAGCCAATCAGAACATTGTATTTAATTTTAGCCAATTGCAACGTTGAGGGTTGGGTAGGTCCTCTAAGCCAGCCATTCCGACGTATCGAGTCGGAAACCAAGGAGAAATATATGTATGTCCTTACGAAGTTCTAGATTCTTGCATATCATTTGCATATTTGCATCCTTTCCGACCATCATGGGACTGGACGAGCTCAAGCCTGGAAACACCAAGCGTGCTCAAGCTACGGCCATCAAGGCCTTCAAAACATTTGTAAAGGCCGAAAATGTTGATTTTGACTATGTCAAGCGATGCATTGAAAAAGATGACACCGGTAAGTGTTTGGTATCTATATTAGATAAGTTTGGTATGTATCTTGCATTTAATGAGGGTAAGAACGGTAAGCCACTGTCTCGTAATACATCGATGCAGTACTAACGACAGAGCAAAATGTGGCTTTTTAAAGTTTTCCCTTGCGCAACGACATTTTGTGGAAGCAAAGTTGCTAAGTATGGGGAAGACACGGAGCTATTGTATGAAAAGAGATGGTAAAGTCGTTAACAAA
>NW_008649111.1:21591-22422 GCF_000247585.1 Phytophthora nicotianae INRA-310 | reverse complement strand
GAGATGCGTTTACTGGGAACGGTGAGACTAAATCTGGTGAGCAAACCTGCAGTCAAAGCATCCATCGAGCGAGTGGATGCTAGTGAGCGAGGCAGATGGGAATTGGTAGGTGAAGTGAGGCTAGAGCCTGGTTGGATGGAGAAACAGAAGAAGCATCCGACGAATCAGCGTCGGTTGCCGAAGGCACAGCGAACCACTTACGAACCGGTTATTGTCCAAGCCGAGAAGGCTGGATACGTCATTTACAAGGACAAAGGTTATCTTTTATACCAACGAACACCTTCTCAACCTACTCTCCCTTCTACGTATCTGAGGCTGTGTTGTGCTGCCATGGAACTTACCCAATTCAACGGTGGACTGAAGACCGCATGATGCACCGCCGTGTTTTCATGGCGCCGACAATTATTGCAGCTTACAATTTTTGCATGAACGCGGTCGACCGAGTCGACCAACTACGCAGTATCAACCCAATCCGCCGCCGCGAAAAACGCTTGAGTATGACGATGTTTACGTGGCTGATGGACATTGCAATTATCAATGCGCATACACTTGTAAAAACTATACGACGACAGGAAAGAAATAAGTTTGCGGGAATTCGAGTGTAAGATCGCCGATGTGCTCACCAGCAATGAGAAGCAAAACAAAAGCCGACGAGACTTGCAAAAGAAAAAAACGTTCTCAGGAATCGCTAGATGAAATCATCGGGATGGACACATCGCTTCACATGATCACCTCGAACTCCACCGGTCATAGCAAAGGCAGGCTTCTCTGTCACTTGTGCAGCCTGCGCAACATCAAGAAGAAGGCAAAATATGGATGCACAAAGTGTGA
>NW_008649111.1:18232-19027 GCF_000247585.1 Phytophthora nicotianae INRA-310 | reverse complement strand
TGCCTCTCGAATACCAACTACGATGAGTGCAACGATACCTTCAAACGCACAGGTTGCGCCAATACCTTTTTTCACCAGAGGAGCAGGTACATACACCTTTTAATACAAATGTGAATATTTCAATATTATTTACTTACTGTTATTATTAGGTGCCTTCAAGATGGACCACATGTACGATGTCGTGCACATTGACGAGAAATGGTTCAATATGTACAAAGGCGTCACAAGATACTATTTAGCTCCTGATGAAGGTCTACCTTACAGATCTAGCCCAAACAAGCGCTATATAGGAAAAGTAATGTTCCTTGCTGCGATTGCCAGACCGCGTTTTAGCGGGAAGGCAAAAAATATTTTGACTGCAAAATTGGTATTTGGCCGATTATTGAACATGTACCGGCGAACGTCTAAAAATAGAATGAAAGGGACGCTCGTGACTAAAAATGTGAACATGACGCGGAAAATCTACAAGAAAATGCTAAAAGAAAAGGTCTTTCCTGCTGTCCGAAAAAATGGCCAGGTAAGTTCTGTGTTTGGTTTTCTGAAAAACACGTTTTGACAGTAATTCCTTTTTTTGCTGCTACAGGAAGGAAAAGTAATGTGGTGTACGTCCAGCAGGACAATGCGGGCCCCACGTATCTGTTTTTGACCATGATATTGTGGCCGCTGGAGAGAAAGGCGGCTGGAATATTGAGATGATGAACCAACCACCTCGCTCACCAGATCTGAATGCTTTAGATCTTGGTATTTTTAACTCGTTGCAGTCATTACAGCTGAAACTAAAGTCTACCAATTTAG